>NC_138189.1:10402405-10449905 GCF_964194105.1 Spermophilus citellus | reverse complement strand
TAATTCTAGTGCATGCATATGGTGTATACAGGTAAGTAAACATGCATTTTTTTTTCACATTCTAAAACTATGGCAGTCTAGGCCACATTGTGCTGCCTGCATTTTATCTGCAATGCAGTGTGTCTCTAACGCTTTCAATCCCGTATTAATAGGTGGCATTTACACATAACACCTATATAGCAGCAAAGCTAATACAGCTTGTGATTAAAAATGTTTAAAAATAGCTAATAAATCAGATTATCTTGAGGTATTATTTCTTGCAAGTCAAAATGGAGAGCAAAAAAATCAACCCTAATTTTTAGTTTATGTATACACTGAAAATAGCAACAATAAAAATAAGCATTTGTAGCAGACATATTCCATCTTCACTATTATTTTGCTACCTTTGGTAAAGTTACTGGGGCAGATCTTGAAGTTAAAAACCCATGTTTAGAAATAAGTGCACGCTTCACCCACTATATAGCAGCAGACTGTGTTGCCCCTACGCAAAACATTCTCATATCTAATTTTAACTTTACATATAAAAATAACTTGGAGAAAATACAAAAAAACATTTTATTTTAACATGAAAATATCACAAAAATTAGTAAGCCTGAGATGTAGGGTTTTGGTGAAAA
Source organism: Spermophilus citellus (assembly GCF_964194105.1). Taxonomy (NCBI): domain Eukaryota; kingdom Metazoa; phylum Chordata; class Mammalia; order Rodentia; family Sciuridae; genus Spermophilus; species Spermophilus citellus. The sequence continues at coordinate 10,449,288 of NC_138189.1, read as the reverse complement.
ACAAGAGGCTTGTAGTGTTTTGGCTGCTGATAAAGATGCATGTATTGATAGCTGGGGTGAAAAGCAGAAGAATGCACTTATTTCTTCTGCATGTCAGTATCTTCAGACACAGTAAGCCACATGCACCCTTTCTTTCCTTGTTGAAACAGAGGCCAGTTTGCTATTCTTAGTTCCAGCGGAAGTGTATCTGTCGTGGACGATCAGCACCTTCCTTCACCAATGGCTTATGGAACTCACGTCCTGCACGAGAGTGGATATTTGCCCAACAAAACTCACAGTAATACTGCAGGCAAGTGACATTGGCACAAAAAAAGGGAGCAAATTTTCCACCACATCGTGCACCCTGGCATTCATCGCACATCTGGTCATCTAGCACATATGGCTTCACCTCCACCTAGAGAAAGAGAAGGTAGAAAGTGTCTCATTAAGGTTGGCTTCAGGAATCAGATTTAGTGATGACTTAAAATGTTTATACAGTGTTCTAGAGAAAAGGACCAGCATGAAAAGTTGAGAATGTAGAAAGTTTCACAAGGAATTAGTTTTTAACCTATATAGTAGGTTAAAAAAAAGACATCTGTTCTTATACTAATTATATTTTGTTTATAATTGGCTGTGTGGTTAAGTGACAAGCAGTTAATTCTATTTTATTTTATTATGTTTTCTTCAGAGGACTATAAATGGTGTTTACTGTATTTTCCCAAAATGAAATACTTTCTAAAAACCTTAAAAATCTAATTGATTTGCAAGACATTCCATCTTCTCTTTTCTCGAACTAATATCTCTGAAACACCTTGTATTGATATTTTGAGAGTTGGGGGTGACTGTGAGTGAAAAGCAGACATGGAAGACAAATGGTTTCCACTTGTCTTTTCCCTTATTCTTATACCAAAAAGATGGCAACACTAACAGACACTGGTTAAAGCAGAGCTTCTCTACTGCAGGTGAGAGCTACACCTTTCTTGTGAATAATTGGTACAGCAAACCAGAACCATGCCTCACTTGTCAAGAGCATGTCTAGACGTCTGTGGATTTATAAGATATAAATCAAAAGGCTCACTGTGAAGCTCTGACTCAGCAGAGGATGTAAAGATGGCAGTCAGGCTGAACGATAAGATCTCTCAACCTCAGTTTCCACATTGTAAAGTGAAAATAGTACTATCTGTCTCTGAGTTGTGAGGATTTAATTATACAAGAAAAAGCATGGCAGGGCTTGGGCACATGGCAAACACCATTTAAATCGGTATTAACTACAATTTGCTGCTATACCCTTGCTTCCTCTTCAGAAGAGTTTTATAAATGGAAGGTTATTATCTTGTCTGACTGAACAGTGCCAAAGAGCTGAAAGTTCTTAGCTATTCCTTAGGAGAGGACAGAAAACTGAGTGTTTTGAAGGGCAAAGTTTGAGATATTGTAGAATTTGCTATGGTAAAAAAATAACCCAACAAATTCTATTGAATTCATAACTATTTATGAAAGTATCCTTTAAAATACTTCCATGTTTTAGAAAATGAACATATAAAGGATATTTTATAGAGCAGTTTTTGTAAGAAGAAAAGTAACAAATTGGAAACACATAAAAGCTGATGAAAAGGAGATTTCTACCCCAAATATTTGATAGGAAGGTAATGGAATTACACCATTACTTATATTTATTATTTCACTGATTAGGATTAGTATAAGCATATTTAATGTAGGCTAGACATTCTATTTTTCTGAATTGCCTGTTTATATCTTTTTTTGGCGGGGGAGGGTACTGGGGATTGAACTCAGAGGCACTCCACCACTGAGCCACATCCCCAGGCCTTTCCTGTATTTTATTTAGAGACAGGTTCTCACAGAGTTGCTTAGCACCTCGCCATTGCAGAGGCCTCCTGAGCTGCTGGGATTACAGGTGTGCGCCACTGCCCCCGGCTGTTTTACAGTTATTTTTGCAAGTTAAGAATTTTTACCATTTTCCTATTGATCTATAATTTTTACAACAAAATTTTTATGCCCAAATTTTACCAACTTTTTCCTTTATGAATTCTCTCTGACCTCTGCCATGCTACTGTTTTTGATTCATCATATTCATTACAAATAAAATTAACAAAGTGCATTACCGTGATCAAAGAATAAATGCAGGTAATGTGAGAGTTACAAGTTCATCTCCTTAGTTTATAAATCCCATGAGCATAGGAATGGCAACCATGGGCTCAACATTCAGTTCTTAGTATCTAGCAGAATGTATGGCATGAAGCAGAAACTCTGCAAACATCATAGAAATAAATGTGGTACATTTACATGCTTTCTGGGTTACTTTCTTGTGATTGACATTTTTCTTAACAATTTCAAGCACAATGAAGCCAGGGTCTGTGCTGTTTACTTCCCTTTTATAATATTCCCCCCAAATGCGAGGTGCTCAAGAGCTACTGAATATAAACTGTTGATCGACTAAAATGGAATGATTTAAATTTTTTAGATATTATTTAATGAAGCTCATCTACTTATATCAAAATCACAGAATTCAAAGAGAGAAATGTGTGAAAGGGAGTTTCATCAATGTTTGACCTAGTTTTATTTTCTGCCTTTTCCTTTTTCACTTCAGAGAACCTACAAAGTAATATTCTGTCACCCTGACTCATAACTAGTGAAAAATGAACAATTAATAATTATACAACTTGAAATACAACACAATTCAATCCAGTATCTACAAGAAATTAGTGAATTAATTGTATTAGTAATGAAAACAGGCAAAACATACAATTAAACACAGCTCTGTCGTGACTGTGCTTCCCAGCTATCAGAGAGATAAGAACTAAGCCTCAAAATGTACATGATGCTAAAAGGTTAAGCTGAATACATAATTTTAATTCCCTCAAAATAAGTAGGCAATGAATCTTTGGGATAGTATACATTTCAGTTTATACAGTCATTCAAGCTATTTTATGATTTAATAATTATATTTACATTGAAGAGATGATGGTATCAAGGTTAATGGCATCATATTTCCATGTATAAAAAATACTGGTTACTTCTAAAATAGTGACGAATCAAATTCTTTCAAATAAGATTTGAAATATACCTTTGTAGCATATAGCTTAGAAAATAAACTTTTCTCTCGGTTATTTCAATACTTTAAGAAGGCCCATGTTTTTAATTCATCTGCTCTGCATCTGAGTTGCTGTTTAGGAATCAATACTTTGCTCCAAATAACTGGTCCTTCCTACCATTTTGGAAACAAAGAGGTGTGAGGTATGACACAGCAACCATCTTTTCCTTCTGCTTGCACATATTGAACAATTATACACATGTAAATACCTTCTTCAGTGATCCATCACCTCTTTCTAAAAGTAGGGGATAAGACTAGATCTGTGGTCTTCAAGATGGCTGTACATTAATGTCACCAGGGGGAGCTTTATAAATTCCTGCTGCCCTGGTGTATCCCAGACCAAGGACAGCAGAAGCCTGAGGGTAGGACCCAGAACTCAAGATTTTTTTAAGTTCTCAAGTGATTAATGTGTAGCTGAGGTTGAGGATGACATGACTAGAGAAATCTAAGGTTCAAATCAGTTCAGAAAGTTTTTATATGCATGTTTGAATAAAAGCATAGCCCTCCTCTTATTTTTTCTTTTGGTAATATTTTATGTGGCAATGCAAACAAAAAAAGCCATTCTGCATTTATTGACCAAACCTTTGCTGTACTACTTTTGTAAATAGGATGATCTCATAATTATATTGATGGCTACTTCTGCAATCCATAGTCTAGTCAATTTGAATTGAGTCATCTAATTTCCCTGTCCTCAAAATATCTTTCAATGTGCAAAGCAGCCTCAGAAAAGGCTTCATGACACTGTTACACTGGAAAAATAAAGTGCTCACTCAAGTTATAGCTACCAATTTGGATTTTAAAAAATTCCTCTACCCCATATTCTTAGTATATTTCAGGTGTACTGTAAATGTAAACAATGTTATTTTAGAAAACTGGTTAGTTATGTAAAAGAACTCTTCCTAGATTTTTATGATATGGATCTATAAATAAATAATTGAGTTATGTTCACTTCTTTGCCCCATTTTAGATGGTAATCAGTGCTTAGAATTATTTAATAGGACAGGTTTTAATTATCATTCACAGAACTTGGTGACAGTGTAAGTAATGCTACCAAATTGCTAATGTTTTAAATTTTAGATCAATCAATTTAGAGAAATTACACAATGTATTTTAATTTTAAATTTTATTATTAAGAATTAACATTTAGCTGGGTGTGGTGGTTCATGCCTATAATCCTAGCAGTATGGGAGGATAAGGCATGGAAGATCGAAAATTCAAAGCCAGCCTCAGCAACTTACTGAGACCCTGTCTCAAAATAGAAAAAGGTCTGGTGATGTGGGTAAGTGGTTAAGCACCCTGGGACACAAAACAAAAACACAAAACCCACATTGAAATAGTACTCACTCTGCACTAAGTCCTATTCTAAGTGCTTATACGAATATGTGAATTCATTTAGTTCTCAAATTAACTAAGACAAACACTAGTACTGTTTTCCATTTTATAAGTGAGGAAATAGTAGGCATGGATTAGATTAATTTGCCCAGGATTACAAAGCAAATGGTGGAAACAGGAATCAATCCCAGGCAGCCAATATCTTTCCGTGGTTGGAAAGATAGCTGCCACCCACTGGCTGATAAAATGGTAAACATAGTTTTAAAATGATATCTATATTCATGATTTATACAGTATACTTACTTTAAAGTATAAGAATTGTTCATTTCAAGGATACTTTCATATAACTCTAAGAGATAAAGGAGTATAAAAAGTGTTTGAATATATTATTAACTCTGTAGAGTAACAAGCTTTGGATCAGCAACTTCTTATGGGACATAAATGACTTCCCAGTATGCAACTTACGCGTTTATCAATATCACCATGCTGAAGCTGAACAAATCGAGCACTAATGGCAGCAATATAGCTCTGCTGATTGGAAAAAGCAACCCGTCCAGCACCTTTTGGGTATTTTAGCTCTGGATCTGTGTCAATTCCTGCGTAACAAACTCCACCATATAGCCGGTCCATGATCATAGCAAGTTCCACTTCAAAAAAAAAAAAAAAAAGATGTTTGTATTAAATATGAGAAAACAAAGCAAATAAGAAGAATTTTTAAGTACTTTTAAAAAAATCAGTGGAAGACAATAGAACATTAACAAAACTCAGTTGCTAAAGGAGGGCCTGGAATTAAGAAGACTTTTTTCTTTAGTTTTTAAAATATAAAGTTAGACTCACCACCACATTTACCACACTAACTCTACATATACTATATGCTATCTTCTTTTCTAGTGTAAATAGTCTCATGCTATCTTTTCTCAATCTGATCCTGTCACCTATATACTAGGTCCCATCTGCCCTCACTGTGGAAGGATATGCTTTGGCAATTCTCCCCTCCCTCATCCTTACCATCAGCTTTTCTCTCATACTGGTCATTTCCAATACATTTTTGTTTTGGATTGTTTTTGAAATCTCTTTTAAAAGATTCTCACAACCATATTTCTCCTTCTCTGGTACTACTTCATTTTTGTGTTCTCCTTTTACAGACAAATTCTTTAAAATTTTTAAGGTACTTCTGAATCCCTGCCTTCCTATTTTCAGTTCAACCTTTAATAATCAGACTGCAATCATTCCATGACTCTGCTTTAATTGCTCATGTCAAGGTCAACTTTCCCCAGTAACAAGTCCAATGGTCCATCTACCTATAAGCAGCACTGACCATGATTAATTCTTTCCATCTTCTTGAAATATTTCCTCCATCTGGCTTCCAAGATATGTTGTTCTACTAATTTGCACTTCACTGATAATTTTCTCTTCTTTGGTAGTTCCTACTCAACTCTTTTGACTTTTCAATGTCAGAATGCCTCAAGTTTAAATCCTCTATCTATACTCCTGGCTTTGGTGACTCCTGAATTATGACTTTAAATACCATTAGGAGATTTCAAGCTCCTGAATTTGTATCTTTAGTAAGAACCTCTCCTATGGACTCCAGATTCATAAATACAACTGTCTACTGGACAACTCATATTGCAGATATGATATAGATATTTATCTGTTAAATATCAATATCTACTGAGTTAAAAATGGAATACATGTAAAATTGATCTTCCTCCATCTCACTAAACACATTCCAGTGAGTTTTTGCTGACCCAGTTCATAAGCAAAAAAAGGATAACATTGCCAAGTAAAGATCCTTGGCTACCATGTTTTCTTTTCCTCCACTACACACATGAAGTTGATTTTCAAAATATATCTGTGATCTAATCTCCTCACTTTCATTTCTAACATCCTGTTTCAAGTTATCATCATTTTTACCTGCTTTATAACAGTCTTATCTCTCTGATTCTGACCACCCCCCCTTAGTTACTTCCAAAACAGTAACAAAAATGATTGTTAAAAAAAATGATTGTTAAATGATTGTACCAGATATCATATGGTTTAACTGAAATTTCTATTTACAACCTCTGAATGGTGCTGTTGTGAACTTGTGTTCAAAACCAAGATCACAATCTTCCCTTCCAACTTGCTCCTTTCTCCTGTGTTGCTCATACCTCAGTGGAAGGAACCACAATCCAATATTGGCTCAAGATTGAAAGCTAAGATTCAACTTTTGTATTTACTTCATGAGTATTTGTGATATCTGTTTGCTTGACTCTTTGTCCACTGTGACTACTCATCCTAGCCACCACTGTCTCTTAGACTCCTAACTTGGCCTACCCATATTTACTTGCAACATTAGCTCAAACTGCAAATATGATGTCCTTCCTATGCTTAAAAACTCAAATGGTCTCCCCTTGCTCTGAGAATAAATATCAAATCAGCCTATTAAAGACTTGTATGGTATAACTGGCATTAACTTTAAGTGTCTCTCGCCTCACTCCTTGCATCCTCAATCAGCCATTCTGGGCTTCCTCCAGTTCCTCCATTGCACCCAGCCTCCCTGTACTGAAGACTTCTAAGCATGCTATTTCTTTTTTCTAAACTGCACCCCTCACAGAACTCCTATTCTTTCTGTTCACCTTTATATCAGAGCTCAAATACAAGTATCTTTAAAATATCAGTTCACATCACATTTCCTTGCTATATATGCTCATCTACTCTCCACATTATATTTTTCATTATAGAAGTCATCATGTTTAAGTGTGTGTCTATAGTTCTTTAACACACATGTCCCAGACTGGAAGAGGATGTTCTCAATGATGGAATTCAGAGGATGTGTGGTATCACGTAACTTGCTGACACGGTGGGCATTTGCATCTCCAATTCTATCCTATATGACATTTTTCAGGAGACTTCTGGTTTTGGCTATGATAAACAGAAGTTTATCACTCATCTAAAATGATAATTTAGTTAATGGATAAAATATAGGAAAAACTAAAAAAAAATCCATATTTATTCAGATATCAAAATCAACCCACATAACATATGCAGTATATCTTAGAGAGTTGTACTTAGGAGTCTGAAGTAGTCAAGTGGGTTCTTCTCAGAGTTTGTTTGATGTTAGCTATTGATATTGATAGATGAGTATCCAATTATCCAATTCCTTCGAAATTTCAACAAAGGTTTTCAAAATTCTTTAGAGCTATTACTGGTATAATTAAGAATCTGCCCCTGCTCTGCCAAATGATGGCAGGTCCATAATAACTGCCAATGTTTACTGAATTCACTAACACACATTTAAATGATGTTTTAAAAAGCAAAATTTGTTAAGATTTGACTTACCAGCCCTTAACGGCCTAGGAACACCTCCAACAAAAATTGTTTTTCGGGGATCCAAAGGTTGAGAACCATCCATAACAAAATCACTATCACTTAAATTCCAAGGACGAATTTGAACCTATAAAAAAATTACATTTGAGCCTTAATCCTTTCATTGTTTATAAATTTTATAATTGTATTCAGAGACAAATTATGAGTATAATTTTCTATTTAGATACTATAACTCTCCTGGATGTTTTAAAAAATGAAATTTTAACATGGTAGTTTTTTCTTTTTCTTTTTTTTTGTTCTGGGGAGTGAACCCCAGGGGCTCTCGATCACTGAGCCACATCCCCATCCTACCCCTTGTCCCCGCTTTTTAAAAATATATTTTTATATTTTATTTAGATTCAGGGTCTTACTGAGTTACTAGGGCCTTGCTAAATTGATTGAGGCTGACTTTGAACTTGCAATCCTCCTGCCTCAGCTTCCCAAGCTGCTGGGATTATGATAATTTGTAGCATGCAATTCATATGGTATTTACTTACTGGTTTGTCCTTGATAGTAGGGCTGGAAACACACAAATAGAGCTTTCCATCTTCTTCAATACAAGCATCAATTAGTGCTTGAACTGAGCTCTCTTCTTGAAAGAGAAGGAATGCATAGCCTGGAATAACCATTAGAAGTGAGGCAATGTGTCAAGTAAGAGACTTCACCTCAAATTTCAGTACTGTTTAGGAAATACATGATTTTTTTTTTTGGTGGGGGAAGCCTTATCAAATAGGACTTGAGTCATTATGTCTTCTAAAAGAACACAATATGCTCTCTCTCTCCTGCTAGCCCTGAGTAATCCTCGCTGCCCTGTTGGGTGGCTAGAGGTGGGAATCAGAGAGGTGAGCCGTCTCAGACCTAGCAATATAAATAAGGAAATACTAATATCAAGACTGAACTTTATGTCCCAGGAGAAACAATATTGATCCTTGTCAAGACTGATGACTGCAGAAGATTCACCAAGTGAACATAGCAGTGTCAGTTTTCGGCAGACACAACATCTTTGTTTGTATGTGGTGCTGAGGATTGAACCTGGGCCGCCCGCATGCCAGCATCAAATAAATTTATAGGAGTAAACAGTAACTCAGCAGTCAAACAGAACAAGAAGTAACATGAGCAGCTTCAAAAAGCAAGGAAGGAAAGGAGTACAAACAATGCAGGACAGCCTAAATATTCAGGAGGACCTAGAGTCATCAGAAAAATGGTCATATAAAGAACTCAAGGAACACCTTAGACAGATGGAATGGAACCTTAAAGAGGATACAAGACAGCAAATTCAAGCAGTGAAAGAACACATTGAGAATGAATTACATAAACAGATAAAAGAAGAAGTTAAGCATCTTTATCAGGAGTTAGAGATTATAAAAAATAATCAAACGATAATTCTAGAAATGAAGGAAATGATAAACCAAGTTAAAAACTCAATTGAGAGTATCACTAACAGAGTGGAGCAAGTAGAAGCCAGAACGTCAGATAATGAAGACAAAATATATCATCTTGAAAAGAATCTAGCCAACTCAGAAAGGCTGGTAAAAAATCACGAGAAAAACATCCAAGAGTTATGGGATAACATAAAAAAACCAAACTTACGAGTCATCGGGATAGAAGAAGGTACAGAGATTCAAACCAAGGGAATGAGTAACTTGCTGAATGAAATAATTACAGAAAACTTTCCAGAAATAAAAAAGGAAACGGATATACAAATTGAAGATGCATACAGGACGCCGAGCACACAAAATCACAGTAGACCAACGCCAAGACACATTGTTATGAAGATATCCAATATACAGAACATATCCAATATACAGAACAAAGAGAAAATATTAAAAGCTACAAGAGAAAGGAGACAGATTACATTCAGGGGTAAACCAATAAGGTTAACAACGGATTTTTTATCACAGACACTGAAAGCAAGAAGGTCATGGAACAATGTATTTCAAACACTGAAAGACAATGGATGCCAACCAAGAATTCTGTATCCAGCAAAATTAAGCTTCAGGTATGACAACGAAATAAAAATCTTTCATGATAAACAAAAGTTAAAAGAATTTGCAGCCAGAAAACCAGCATTGCAAAGCATTTTGAGCAAAACACTACACGAGGAAGAAATGAAAAAACAATAACCAAAACCATCAGTGGGAAGTGCCTCAGTAAAGACAGAGGGCAAGGGGAAAGATAATCATGGAGAAACAAACTAAACTTTTTAAAAAAAGGATAAATAATCAAACATGGATGGAAGTAAAAACCATATATCAATAGTAATTCTGAATGTTAATGGCTTAAACTCTCCAATAAAGTGACATAGGCTGGTATCATGGATAAAAAAAAAAAAACAAATCCAACAATATACTGCCTCCAGGATACACATCTGATTGGAAAAGACATACACAGGCTGAAGGTGAAAGGATGGGAAAAAATATACCACGCACACGGTCCTCGTAAGCAAGCAGGGGTGGCCATCCTCATATCGAATAAAATCGACTTCAAGACTAACTTAATCAAAAGGGATGATAAAGAAGGTCATTATATACTGTTAAAAGGAACCATTCACCAACAAGACATAACAATTATCAATATTTATGCACCAAATAATGGTGCTGCGACATTCATAAAACAAATTCTCCTCAAGTTCAAGAATCAAATAGACCACAACACAATAATTATGGGTGACTTCAACACACCTCTCTCACCATTGGACAGATCCTCCAAACAAAAGTTGAATAAAGAAACTATAGAACTCAATATCACAATCAATAACCTAGACTTAACTGACATATATAGAATATATCAACCATCATCAAATGGATATACTTTTTTCTCAGCAGCACATGGATCCTTCTCAAAAATAGACCATATATTATGCCATAGGGCAACCCTCAGTAAATATCAAGGGGTGGAGATAATACCATGCATTTTATCTGATCATAATGGAATGAAACTGGAAATAAATGATAAAAGAAGGAAGGAAAAATCCTACATCACATGGAAAATGAACAATATGTTACTGAATGATCAATGGGTTACAGAAGACATAAAGGAGGAAATCAAAAAATTCTTAGAGATAAATGAAAATACAGACACAACATATCGGAATCTATGGGACACAATGAAAGCAGTTTTAAGAGGAAAATTCATCGCCTGGTGGTCATTCCTCAAAAACAGAAAAAAAACCAACAAATAAATGAGCTCACACTTCATCTCAAAGCCCTAGAAAAGGAAGAGTAAAATAACAGCAAATGTAGCAGAAGGCAAGAAATAATTAAAATCAGAGCAGAAATCAATGAAATTGAAACAAAAGAAACTATTGAAAAAATTAACAAAACTAAAAGTTGGTTCTTCGAAAAAATAAATAAGATCGACAGACCTTTAGCCATGCTAACGAAGAGAAGAAGAGAGAGAACTCAAATTACTAACATACGGGATGAAAAAGGCAATATCACAACAGATGCTACAGAAATACAGAAGACAATTAGAAATTATTTTGAAAACCTATATTCCAATAAAATAGAAGATAGTGAAGACATCGATAAATTTCTTAAGTCATATGATTTGCCCAGACTGAGTCAGAAGGATACACACAATTTGAACAGACCAATATCAATGGATGAAATTGAAGAAGCCATCAAAAGACTACCAACCAAGAAAAGCCCAGGACCGGATGGGTATACAGCGGAGTTTTACAAAACCTTTAAAGAAGAATTAATACCAATACTTTTCAAGTTATTTCAGGAAATAGAAAAAGAGGGAGCTCTTCCAAATTCATTCTATGAAGCCAACATCACCCTGATTCCGAAACCAGACAAAGACACCTCAAAGAAAGAAAACTACAGACCAATATCTCTAATGAACCCAGATGCAAAAATCCTCAATAAAATTCTGGCAAATCGAATACAAAAACACATCAAAAAAATTGTGCACCATGATCAAGTAGGATTCATCCCTGGGATGCAAGGATGGTTCATTATACGGAAATCAATAAATGTTATTCACCACATCAATAGACTTAAAGATAAGAACCATATGATCATCTCGATAGATGCAGAGAAAGCATTCGACAAAGTGCAGCATCCCTTTATGTTGAAAACATTAGAAAAACTAGGGATAACAGGAACTTACCTTGACATTGTAAAAGCTATCTATGCTAAGCCTCAGGCTAGCATCATTCTGAATGGAGAAAAGGTAAAGGCATTCCCTCTAAAATCCGGAACAAGACAGGGATGCCCTCTATCACCACTTCTATTCAATATAGTTCTCGAAACACTGGCCAGAGCAATTAGACAGACGAAAGAAATTAAAGGCATAAAAATTGGAAAAGAAGAACTTAAATTATCATTATTTGCAGATGACATGATTCTATACCTAGAAGACCCAAAAGGGTCTACAAAGAAACTACTAGAACTAATAAATGAATTCAGCAAAGTGGCAGGATATAAAATAAACACGCATAAATCAAAGGCATTTCTGTATATCAGCGACAAAACTTCTGAAACGGAAATGATGAAAAACACTCCATTCACAATATCCTCAAAAAAAAATAAAATACTTGGGAATCAACCTAACAAAAGAGGCGAAAGACCTATACAATGAAAACTACAGAACCCTAAAGAGAGAAGTAGAAGAGGATCTTAGAAGATGGAAAAATATACCCTGTTCATGGATAGGCAGAACTAACATTATCAAAATGGCGATATTACCAAAAGTTCTCTATAGGTTTAACGCAATGCCAATCAAAATCCCAATGGCATTTCTTGTAGAAATAGATAAAGCAATCATGAAATTCATATGGAAAAATAAGAGACCCAGAATAGCAAAAGCAATTCTAAGCAGGAAGTGTGAATCAGGCGGTATAGCGATACCAGATTTCAAACTATATTACAGAGCAATAGTGACAAAAACAGCATGGTACTGGTACCAAAACAGGCGGGTGGACCAATGGTATAGAATAGAGGACACAGAGACTAATCCACAAAGTTACAACTATCTTATATTTGATAAAGGAGCTAAAAACATGCAATGGAGGAAGGATAGCATCTTCAACAAATGGTGTTGGGAAAACTGGAAATCCATATGCAACAAAATGAACTGAATCCCTTTCTCTCGCCATGCACAAAAGTTAACTCAAAATGGATCAAGGAGCTTGATATCAAATCAGAGACTCTGCATCTGATAGAAGAAAAAGTTGGCTCCGATCTACATATTGTGGGGTCGGGCTCCAAATTACTTAATAGGACACCCATAGCACAAGAGTTAATAACAAGAATCAACAAATGGGACTTAATTAAACTTAAAAAGTTTTTTCTCAGCAAGAGAAACAATAAGAGAGGTAAATAGGGAGCCTACATCCTGGGAACAAATTTTTACTCCTCACACTTCGGATAGAGCCCTAATATCCAGAGTATACAAAGAACTCAAAAAATTAGACAATAAGATAACAAATAACCCAATCAACAAATGGGCCAAGGACCTGAACAGACACTTCTCAGAGGAGGATATACAATCAATCAACAAGTACATGAAAAAATGCTCACCATCTCTAGCAGTCAGAGAAATGCAAATCAAAACCACCCTAAGATACCATTTCACTCCAGTAAGATTGGTAGCCACTATGAAGTCAAACAACAAGTGCTGGCGAGGATGTGGAGAAAAGGGTACACTTGTACATTGCTGGTGGGACTGCAAATTGGTGCAGCCAATTTGGAAAGCAGTTTGGAGATTCCTGGGAAAGCTGGGAATGGAACCACCATTTGACCCTGCTATTGCCCTTCTTGGACTATTCCCTGAAGACCTTAAAAGAGCATGCTACAGGGATACTGCCACATCGATGTTCATAGCAGCACAATTCACAATAGCTAGACTGTGGAACCAACCCAGATGCCCTTCAATAGATGAATGGATAAAAAAAAATGTGGCATCTATACACAATGGAGTACTATGCAGCAATAAAAAATGACAAAATCATAGAATTTGCAGGGAAATGGATGGCACTAGAACAGATTATGCTTAGTGAAGCTAGCCAATCCCTAAAAAACAAATACCAAATGTCTTCTTTGATATAATGAGAGCAAGTATGAACAGAGCAGGGTGGAAGAGTAGGAAGAAAAGATTAACATTAAACAGAGACATGAGATGGGAGGGAAAGGGAGAGAAAAGGGAAATTGCATGGAAATGAAGGGAGACCCTCATTGCTATACAAAATTACATATAAGAGGTTGTGAGGGGAATGGGAAAATAAACAAGGAGAGAAATGAATTACAGTAGATGTGGTAGAGAGAGAAGATGGGAGGGGAGGGGAGGGGGGATAGTAGGGGATAGGAAAGGTAGCAGAATACAACAATTACTAATAGGGCATTATGTAAAATTGTGGATGTGTAACCGACGTGATTCTGCAATCTGCATTTGGGGTAAAATTGGGGGTTCATAACCCACTTCAATCTAATGTATGAAATATGATATGTCAAGAGCTTTGTAATGTTGTGAACAACCAATAAAAAAAATAAAAAAATAAAAGAACACAATATCTTTTATAATATATACAAACACAGATAGTTAAACAATTAGCAGCTTTCTGTAGAGCACTTACCATCAGGTATTGTATGTACTAAGAACTTTACCTAAATTATTTCATTTGATTCTCACAAGTCTATTAAATATTGTCCCCATTTATAGAAAAAAAAGGACTTAACAAGAGGTTAAATTACTTGCTCAAAGACAATTCAGAGCAAGTAGTTAGCTGAGTAATTTGCCCCGGGGTCTCCCATGTCTAATAGTGAGAGATACCACATTCTTATAAAGAACCTGGCAGAATTAGCCTGTTTAATGTATTAAAAGCTAGAGTTTCCTTCAAATATCCTCAGAATAATACGAGTTCTAGAGCATACTTGTGGTCAACAGCACACATGGAAAGGCCCAGGAAATTCTGTAAGTACTGAGAAAATTCTAGTGTCCTAAAAACTTTTAGATGATACTGAGAAAGTTACCCTACAGAGGTTGGAATGAAACATGTTATTTAAGGATGGGTCAAGGACTTTTAAATCAAATCGAAGTTTGGAGACTAGGTTGAGAGCTGGTATAAGCTCCTATTTAGATACCTGTATTATTGGGAAATAGTCCTTCCCTTCTTTCCTGTGAACCAACTGCCAACATTTTTGGAAAAAACATGCATTCAGTTGGGTGTAGTGTCTCCTTTCTATAACTCCAACTATTCAAGAGGGTGATGCAGGAATGTGAAAAGATCAGTCTAACCTCTATGACTTAGAAAGACCCTGTCTCAAAATAAGGTGCGTAGCTTAGTGGTACAGTGACCCTGAGTTTAGTCCTCAGTACCCCCTCAAAAAAAAAAAAAAAAGCAAAATATAAGTTATATAAAAGCTAGTGTCAATTTTTTATGGCAAGTTTTCTATTATGAGATTATTCTCAGCAGCTGAAAACAGCAACTGACCTAAAAAATGTCTTGCCTTGACAACATGTCTATCCAAATAAATGAACAACATTGTAATCTAGTCCCAATACGAAGCTGCCATCAAGTAGACTATGCACATCCGGTTCTGGGATACAATGGGAAGTGCAAGGTCACGTACTCAGAACTCAAAAACACAGCTATTGTCAACAATGGATTCTATGTCACAAAGGTAGCAATAAAGTATTTCCTTTTATTTTTTATTTTTTGATACTGGATATTGAATCCAGGGTTGCCTAACCACTGAACCACATCCCCAACCCTTTTGTGTGTGTGTGTGTGAGAGAGAGACAGGGTCTTGCTAAGTTGTTTTGCTGAGGCTGGCTTCAAACTTGCAATCTTCTACCTTGGCCTTCTGGGTTCCTGGATTACAGGTGTGTGCCACCAGACTATGCATGATCAAAAACACTTCTTGGATTTTTGTAATTGCTTGAAGAAATTTAAATATGCATGAAAAAATGAAAACTAGTCTTCTTTAAGGCTTTAATTTTGACACAAAAGATCAGAGAACTATAGCCAATCTAGGTACAGTAAGAAACTATCAGACTAATTTACTGAAATAATACTTTAAATTCAATATTTTTGCTTAATTTTGTGATAATTTTGATATTAATATTTTAATATTACTCAATTAAAAGCATCCATATTTTTAATATTGCTTAAAAATTTTTTGTTACCATTTGGAAAGAAATATTTGTATTATAAAAATTAAGCAATATGGCAAGTAAATTATAACCTAATGCAAGCCATTAGATATTAAAATATCTGTATGTTTTCTTTAAACCATATAATGATTTCTTCAAAATTTATTATAGTAAGCTAATGTGATTGTTGGTCACTGCAAAGTAGAAGGTGTATGTGTGGCTCAGCTTCTATAGGCTTAAGTCCCTGCTTTATTACAAGGTAGCTGTATCAACTAAATGGTTCTACATCAGTGTTTTCCAAGCCATGAAAGAATACAGAATTACAGAAACAAGAAAATACTTGAAAGAACAAGGCTTGGAAACACTAGTCTTTGGCAATAGCTATAATTAACTATAATTGTATCAAAAAACCTATGATTTGCTAGTGCTAATTTTTTCCCTTTAGTTTGAGAAAATAAACACTGAAAAAAAAAAACAATAACAATGGCAAAAACAGCAATGAAGACAACTGTTGTGTTTTACTAATTGTTACAACCCATCCTTCTGGGCTTGGAATGCCATTTCCCCTATATAAGCAAGTAGTTCATGTAAAAATTTGTATCTGTTTCCACCCTAAAAATTCAAAATTCTTTCTAAAATTATAGTCAGCCCTTAGCATCCTTAGGGGTTTAGGTCCATAATTCCCCACAGAAATCAAGATTCAGGGATGCTCAAGTCCTGTATATAAAATGTACATGCAAATATACATTATAACTCCCATATACTCTAAATCAGCTATTACTTATAATAGCTAGTACGATATAAATGTCAAATAAGCAGTTGTATAACAACGATAAGGAGAATAATTTTTACATGTTTGGTGATAATGCAAATATTTTTTTCACTCAATAATTTTGATACGTGGTTGAATTTATCAAAGACAGGAGCGTAAAGATACAGAGGGTTAACTGTACATTTCAATTCCTGCCTAGAACCCTGTTCAACTCCTTTTTATCTATCTAAATTTCAGAATAGCTTTTAGAATTCAAATTTTCTCAGTGAAGATTTCTCCTACCTACTTGAGATCAAAGTAATTTTTCTATCCTGTAGCTTTTTTTGTTACTTGTATCAATTATTGGGCAATTATCAGATCACAAATTACTAATAATACAAGAATACAAATATTTACAAAAATTATAATTATAAAAAATTATAAAAATTATAACCTAATGCAAATATTTACAAATATTTACAAAGTTTAAAGACATATAAAGACAGTCTTACAGAGGGGAGAAAGAAACTGACACTAACAATCACATATCTGTGAAGTTGTAAAAAGGTAAGAATTCGATTGTGATGACTGTTGTGAAAGAGGCAGTTCTCCTAGCAAGGGCAACAAGGGGAAGCTGACTTACTAGGAAGGGCCTCTCCTAGTAAGTAACCAATGCATAAGCTGAGATAGAAAAGGTAATTAGGGAATATACAGACAAAGAATTATGGAAAGAACCTTCAGGCCAGGAGACACACAGAGAAGCCCTGAGGCAGGAGAGAGCAGAACCAGTTCTGGGACTGGAGGAAGACAAGAAGTAATAGTAGAAGAAGATAGAAAGAAGGGAGACCAGACAAGGTAAAAGCATTTTTGCCTTTATCTTAACAACAAGAGGGTTTAGAGAAGGGGAATAAGTAATGGGATCATCAGTTGAGTTTTTTTTTTTTTAAGAGAGAGAGAGAATTTTTAATATTTATTTATTTTTTTTAGTTCTCGGTGGACACAACATCTTTTTGTTGGTATGTGGTGCTGAGGATCGAACCCGGGCTGCACGCATGCCAGGCGAGCCCGCTACCGCTTGAGCCACATCCCCAGCCCCATCAGTTGAGTTTTAAGAGTTGGCTGTAGCTAGACTGTGGTGGGAGGGGAAGAAAGCAAGAGATGTGGACAGAGAACAGCTAGGGTAGACCCAGTGAGGGACGATGACAGCTTAAGCAAGAACATTAGAAACAGAAATTTTTACTGAACACTCAACCTTTATAAAAGAACAAGACGATAAAACTATAACAGCAATAGCTGAAAACTAAGCTAACAAAAATTATCTATATGGAGCCAATTTTCTCTTTAAACTTAAGGCTTGAAGCTGGGCATGGTGGCACACACCTGTATTCCCAAGGATTTGGGAGCCTGAGGCAGGGCCAAGTTCAGGCCAGCCTTAGCAACTTAGTGAAGTCCTAGGTAACTTAGTGAGACTGTCTCAAAATAAAGAAATCAATAGATAAAAAATAAAAGAGGCTAAGTGGGGCTAGTGATGTGGCTCAGTGGTTAAGATGGGTTCAATTCCTGGTACCAATAATAAGCAAACAAAGGCTGGAGACCTCCAAGTTCAGTAAACTCCAAAATCATGTAAAAACTTGGCATACAAGAAGAGAGGTCTACACATTTGAATAGATTCCCACATAGATCAAGGATCCAGAATCCCTATATAAGATGTTTGATAATATAAGATCTAAGATCTTATAGTATGAAAAAATCAGAGCATTATTCTATTTCTGTAAAAGAAGTAAGTAATGGAGGTTCTATAATTCTCAAAGATA
Organism: Spermophilus citellus; assembly: GCF_964194105.1. Lineage (NCBI taxonomy): Eukaryota > Metazoa > Chordata > Mammalia > Rodentia > Sciuridae > Spermophilus > Spermophilus citellus. The sequence continues at coordinate 10,430,855 of NC_138189.1, read as the reverse complement.
ACAAGTGGAGAAGGGCCATCTAATTCCTCACTAGGAACACGCAGGTAAGTGTTTGTGTGCCAATAATTCTCTATCATGTTTCTTTTCCCACAGTCAACAATGAGATCATTTAACAGATCCGCTGGAGTCTTTTTCTCTAAGCTTGACAATTCACTCAGCCACAAGTCTCTAGAACTATGATTTTATGATGTTCAAAGAAAAGTTTAGTCTTTTAACTTCTCCTTTTTTTTATTCACTTCAGAAGATCTGCAATTTGCCATTCTGACTGACTTAATAACATCCAGCTCTTCCTTCCTACCGTCCCCTTATCATCATGGGATTTGCAAGGTAACATCAGTATGATTTCTTCTCTATCTAAATTACTTCTTTACAAACAGATTGCATATTACTCTGCTGTGATCTGGAACATTTATGTAAATCTTATAATATTTAAACTATAAAATATAAATAAATCACTTCATATGATCTTCATTTCAGAGGGATACTTTATTACATTGTTCATACAAAAGTTACTTAGAATGATGCTATAGACAGAGTAATCAAACATTATTAATTTGAGATTATGAAATCATTATTAAATTATAATAAAATATATTAAATCTTATGATACTTATGTCAAGTCTCCTCCATCAAGCCTGACCGGTTTAAAGTAAAACTGGAATAGTTTTCAGGATCATTCTGACTCATTCAACCTAAGTTATCACTCTATAAATGATTAGTTTTTATATAAATATAAATGTACATATATGCAATTCTAAAAGAAAACACAAAGTAATTGACAGTATTTCTTTTGCTCTTATATACAATGATTCCTTAGCAACTATTAACAGTAAAAACCCTTACCTTTTGGTGGAAAATAGGACTTGCTTTCTGCTTTATGAGGCCAATCTACTACCAAAGGCCCAAATCTTCTGAAGCTAGCAGTGATTTCATCTTAAGAAAATACAAATAATATGTATTAGAAATTAGTTAAAATAATTCATTCTAAGGAATTCCACACTTTTAATTACTCTAAAAACTTAATATTTAAAAGTACCAAAGTACCAAATATAAAGTAGAATAATCTGTTTGGTATTAATTTTAAAAATTTTATATAATATCACATGAATACTATAATCCTAGAGTACACCAAATCATAAATAGCACTGGCTTTTTAAAAAAAATCAACATTACATCAAGTTAAATAAAAAGAGCTATTGCTGCTTCATAAGTAAAGTCATATTCTTGTAGGGGAAAAAATGATCTCCTGAACCAGTATGAAAAAATATACCAAGGTCTGACATATGCCACGTATTTTCATTGATAAATGTGTGTATGTGTATGGCAAAATCCAATATCAACGCTATGTTCTAAGACATGGAAATCTTATTAACATTTACACATTTACAGTAAGTGGGAGCATCTGAATCATAACTGAAAAATTTCCCAAAATGTAGCATTATCTTCTCTATTAATTATTAGTGAATGGAAGATTTCCCATAATATAACAAATTTTATAATTTGCAATCTTTATCTTATTTTTTGGTATTATTATAAAATATCATTTCCACATATTTATTAGCCTTTGTATAACTTAAATTTCCTATTTTATGTTTTTCTCTTTTGGATTTTATAGCCACTTTCTTACCTGTTTCTAAGAGTACATTAATACTTGAAGAGATTTAACTTTTGATTGTTATGCATATAATATAGTTTCATAGTTAGTTTCATTTATTTCATTGTATATGTGTATTTGTGTTTTTATGATTATATAAAAATATGTTCTATAATAAATTTAAAAAATAAGTGGGATGTTATCTAGGAAATCTTATTTACAAAAACATTGCTCACTATAACAATATACAATATAATATATAAATAAAAGCTTAAAAATATTTGTTGGATTACCTTCATATTTCAACAGGTGACAAACTATTTTAACAAAGATGGGTATCCCTTCTAACTATATAAATCTCTAGGAGGTTAAAAATAGTTTCATACCCTATTTGTACTATACTTCAGTAGTTTTTAAATTTTTTTTAAGGTCAAATTGCCTTACCTTCATCAATATCTGGAGGAAGCCCACCAACAAAAACTTTTCGAGAGAAGCGTTCTATTCGTTCTCCATTTTGATGAGCTGAATAACATGTGGGTGAATTTAAAACACCAACTTGATCACTGTGACCATCATCCAGCAAACCATCATCTATTGGAAAAAGGGAAGAACGACCTACAATATAAAAACAAAGATAAACTGAATCTCAGGTCTAAGAAAATGATAAAGTCAAGCATAAAAATACTAAAAACAAACTCAAAATAAAGGTGACACAGGTGTAAAGAAAAATTAGTGGAAATTTAGATAGTATAAGGTTTTAATTACCAAGAATTGAGAGACATAATCTAGAAGAATGACTTAGGGGTACAGTCATATGACAATAATTATATATACTGCAAAAAGAAAAACAAAACACTATATCATTTTTAAAATTGTTTTTATGTACAGCAGCAAGAACCTGAAGTTTGGGGAAAAGACTGTTTGAATAACAGAAGAATCCTGTAGAAACTGGTGGCAGAAAGGAAATAGAACAGACTACAATAAGGAAGAACACATGCAAAGAGTCAATATTTGTATGTAAGACAATGAGATAATCCACTATACATGTGCCAATTATCCAAAGCTTACTCGGGTTTTTTTGCATATGCAAAATTTTAAAAAAGGCATTCATTAGTCCCCATGTGAGACCCCTTCAAGAATGCACCCTTGTATATAGGGCACATGCTTGTTGTACAATGCTCTGAAATAATTCTGAGGCTAGACTCTGTAAGGATCACAAAATGTAAAATAAACCTAATAAGATATAGTTCTCTGACCTCAAGAAATATAAATTTAGAAGAGGTAAAATATAATCATGGGACTACGGCACATGTCCATAAGAAAGCTACAAAATACTTCCAATGAAGTGTAATAATGCAAAGGAGCAGTCTGTCTAATCAAGGGTAATTTCTTAAATCTACAAGTGATATTATAATACATCTGTAGTAAAAAGGGAAAGGTAGCCCAGAGCACATTAGAAAGCATAGAATACTTACAGGTAGAAATATTAGAACATAGTTTTGAGTAAATTTTCTATGTGGAAGGAGAAACATATGAAAAAGCAGAAAAAATAAACTTATTTATGAAATAAGCAGAATTCAAAGTTGGCTGAAGCATGTCAGAAACAAGGAGAGTAAAAGAAAATTCCTTTGAAGCTAGCAGGAGTACTTAGCTTAAAAACCAGACTAAGGTGGGTGTGGTGGTGCATGCCTATAATCCCAGCAGCTTGGGAGGCTGAGGCAGGAGGATCTCGAATTCAAAGCTAGCCTTAGCAACGTGAGACGCTAAGCAGCTCAGTGAGACCCTGCCTCTAAATTAAAAAAAAAAAAAAAAAAAAAAAAAAAGACTGGGGATATGGCTTAGTGGTCGAGTTCCCCTGAGTTCAATTCCTGGTATCTACCAACATCCCTGCTCCACTCCTCCACCCCACCCCCAAAAAAACAGACTAAGAAGATATTTAGTAGGTGGTAGTAGAGTAGTTCAAGCAAGATTATAATTTTCTTTTCTTTAGGAAAACTTAGCACATCTGGACAAAGAAGTTAGAAATGAGTAGATAAGAAGTTATACAAAAACTCCACAAAGGATGGCAGGCAATAAACAGTAGATGAGAAGCAAAATAGGGTAAAAGAATGGGAAAAAAGAATCAAAGAAACACTGTAGAAAATAAATGATATGAACTATTAACTGATCATAGGGCAGTAAGGATCAGAAAGAGGGGTACAGGAAAGGGAAATAAACATGTAAAGTTTTATATGGTGCAGATGTATGGAACACGAGTGAAGAAAATAAATAAATTGCTGGGCACGGCGGTACATGCCTGTAATCCCAACAGATCCAGAGGCTGAGGCAGGAAGATCTCAAGTTCAAAGCCAGCCTCAGCAACTTACTTAGGGAGACTCTGAGCAAGTTAGCAAGACCCTGTCTCTTAACAGAATATTTACAAAAGGGCTGGGGATGCAGTTTGGTGATTAAGTGCCCCTAGGTTCAATCTCCCTATTAAAAAATACAAAGCAGATAATTTAGCATCAACTCCACAAGGGTGATAGTTTAAAGTTCTTTGTAATGTCAGTAATTAAAAAACAAAAACAAAACAAACCCCTCCAGAAGAATGACAAGGAAAAGTTCCTTTGAAAACAAGATAGTAGAACATTCAAGCAGTTACAGAAAGAAGTGGTAAAAAAAAAAGGGGAGGGGGCAAATATTACAAAGACAAAAGTCCTAACAAAAAGATAAAGAAGCAAAAGGAAGAAGAGAAAATGTGAGATGTTAAGATGATGATGTTTAAAAAATGAGAACTATGTTTGAGGATATGCAAGATATTTGAAGGTACCAGTTTTAGTAAAATTGGATGGGAGTCACTCTTCAGGAGTTAGTTTTGTGAAGTATAAACATCAAATGAAGACTAGTCCTTGGAAATGTATTTGAGAAGGAAAAAGAAGAATGCAGAAAAGTTGTTTTTATTTCAAGATTAAGTATTTTTTGATAAAGAAACAAGCATATAACTTACAGTACATGCCTTAATCTATAAAGAAATATTCAAAATAGGTCTTTAATATGCTATCATCTTGAACAGGATGACAATGATATGATACAAAGACAATTAGAAATGTCACACCCTGCATAGAACTGACTGGGGACAAGGAAGGAAGAGAGGGCTAAGGAGATGTTGGTTATAAGAAGTTTACAGTACACAAAAATAGGAGAAAACCATATTTGATATAGTAAACAGAAATTATTCTACAGATTTGATTTCAATTTAAATACTGTAAGATGTTCTGAAAAACACCCATGTTCATTGAGTGACTCTATAATTTAATAAATGTAACTGTCCAAAACTTTTGTTTTCAGAAATAAGAGCCAATGAAAAACAAAAGTCAATATTCTTTGTCATCAATGGAAAGAAATCTCTTCAACATGAAACTATAGGTATCCTTTATTTGAATCCTTAATAGTAGATATGATTCATATTTTGGAGTTTTTCAGATTTTTGCATTTTCAGATCAGGGATGCTCAACCTGTATTTTTACTTAATAAAATGAACATCAATATCTACTAAATTATGTGTGTTTAAATGAATAAGAATGAAACAAAACTAATTAGTTTTTAGGGAGTAAAAATGCCAAATTCAATTGTACTTATTTCAACCATGCAAATACTTTGGAAACTATTTCATTTAAAAGTGTCCTAACACACATTCAAACTTAGCATTACATAAATCTAAAGTTTAAAAGACTTTTATCTTGAGAAAAAAAATACATATCATAAATATTTAGGATCTGAATAGAAAGACTGAATACAGTGACAAAATAAATCACTGTAAGCAACGCCAGAAGGAGAAGTAACCACAAAAACGTTTTGGTAACTATAATATTATAAGTATATTTATATTCTGTAATCTAATTACATTTTAATGACTGTTATTATAATAATAGTTGCTATAATATTCAATCTAAAATAAAATATATTAGTTAGTATTATAAAAATATTACACAGTATATCTGTAAAGAAATCTACAATCTATTAGCCAAAGTTCAGCTGAGCAAAAAATATAGCTGAAAGGTTAAGAACATTTCAAACATGAGCAACACTGGCAAGAATTTTCAATGCTGGAAAATAACTACAGCTCTCAAGAAGCAAAAAAGTTACAGATTTTTCATATTAATTTAAAAAGAGAAGTTAAATAAATATAGATCTTCAACAAAACTACTACTTTTTATCTTGCCAATTATCCTTCCCTATAGCCCAAATTAATATGGCTGTAAAAGAAAAAAACAATAAGGTACGTCTACCATGTACAATATACTTCAAACACTCATTCTATGAATGGTATACACATTTTTGCTGATACTTTGAAGAAATGACAATTAACTATAATGTAAATACAACAAAAATCCTGTGGGATGCAGCCAACGCCACACTTAAAAAGAATATTTGTAGTTTTAAATATATAGTAAAAAACTAGAAATGATTAAAACCAATAACTTAAGTTTCTGCCATGAAAAGCTGAAAAAATAGGAAATTCAACACAAAAATAAAGTAGTAAAAAACAAAACAAAGTCGACGACATAGAAAAAAGAGACTAACATTAAGAAAATAAAGACGAGTTAAATTGAAAGCTTATAAAATTGATAAGCCCCTGGGCAAGTTTATCAAGAAAAAAGGAAACTCAAGTTATAAATTCTACATATGAAAGAGGAAACATGAATCAATATAGAACTTACAGACATTAAAAGGCTAGAATCAGAAATATTATGAACAACTTTATATTAAGGAATTCAACAATTAAGAGGAAATGAACAAATTCCTTTTAAAAACAACAACACTTATCTTTCAACACCGACCCAAGAAAAACATAAAAATCTAAAGAGTTTGATATCTTAAAAAAAAAATCTTTAACTTAAAATGCAAATAAAAACAAGGTAATAAACCTTCCAACAAAGAACACTCCAGGCCTAGATGGCTGTACTGTGAAAGAAAGACTTTTGAAGACAAAAATAACAGCAATTGTATACAAATTCTTTTAGAGCATAAAGAGGAAACACTTCCTAACATTAAAATCTCACAAGACTATAATAAGAAAACTCATATATAATATCAATATCTCTTATAAACACAGATCAAAAATCCTACATGACATTAGCAGAGTGTAGAAAGTAGGCTGTGCCCTTCTGAGTTGCTGTTCCATGATATATAAAACAGTAGTTTACAAGCTGTGCCTAACCCTTCGTTACTCCATCTTATAAAGCATTAGTTTGCCATGAATTATTCCATTTGAATATAAGTGTTGAAATAGAACAACTCTATATCTTGTTTGTACAAGTAAAAAACCACTATCTGCCTAGAAGAATCATAAGACAAATTGAAAAATTAACTGTGCTAACAAAAATGACCACCTGTGAACTTGCTGAATTAAATCAGAAGCACATGGATACATGGACATATCAACTCCAATATCAGAAAAACCAGGTTCATGAGCTTATCAGCTTATTAACTCCATCATATTACAAGATAAAGGAACTCCCTTGAGACCCATAAAAGGTAGAACAAGGTAGCACATTGACCCCATCATCTGGTCACTCACCATGAGCCTTTTCCAGGAAAACTACCACAGCAATGAACCTCTATTTTTGTCACCAGGCTTTAGCTCAGCACAGTTTCTCCTGCGCCTGACAAAATGCATAGCTCACTCCAAACTGACATCTCAAGTTGACACTCTGAAACTGCTATCTGTATGGACACTGGACTAGAACAAGTTCCATATTGTACAGCTCTATGCCCTCAACAAGTTCTTCAGCTGGTTCATAATCTTATCTGACCACCTACAAGGACTCTGCATTCATTCCTATGTGCTCTCTGCCTTTGCTCAGTTCAGCCTCCTGAACCTGTGTGGCCACCTTAACCCCTTTTAGTGCGAGCTCGCTCGCTTGCTCTCTCTCTCTCTCTCTCTCTCTCTCTCTGTGTGGCCACCTTAACCCCTTTTAGCACGAGCTCGCTCGCGCGCTCTCTCTCTCTCTCACACACACACACACACAATTATATTAGTGTGATGCGTGACTTGTGTTACTGTTGAAAGTGGTATAGCTTGATAACTTAGTGTTATTCAATAAATTCTGACATTGTGGAATGACACAAATTTGTTTGGTCTATATTAATGGCATAGCTCACTCAGAACAAAGGTAAATCCAAAAATATATGAAAATGAAAATACATCATGATTAAGTGGAATGTATTATAAGCCTTTAGAAACCCTGCTTCACCATCATGTCTTGCCATCAGGAAAATGCAAATTAGAAGCATGAGTCACTACACATGTCTGTGCAGATTTCATCTCTAGACATATTTACTTTAAAATTAAGTTCATTAAAATTCTGTTTCCTTTAAAAATTGGTATGACTGGGTAAGCAGTCTCATCAAAGTGGGGGCAAGTTGGGTCAGCAAATATTTTTTTCTATGAAGGCTCGAACAGTAAATATTTTAATCTTTGCAAGTAATACATTCTTTGCTGCAACTGCTCAACTCTGCCATCATTCTAACTCCAAAGCAGTCAGAAAATAAGTAAATAAATGGGTAAATAATCGCTGTGTTTCATAAACTCTGTTTAAAAAAATGGGAAGCTTGGCCTATGTGCCATAGTTTGTTGACTGCTGTGTTGAAGTATTATTCTGGCATTTTTTAAAAATGCCTCAGATGCCTTCTGCATTCTCTGATAGCTATTGAAATTATCTAAGATGAGAATTTCAGCCTTGGTTGAATCATAATAAAAAGGATTTGATAGCGGAGATACTAGGAACTATACACTTATTCTGGCTACTTCACAAAACTGTTTCAAATCAGAAAGTTCTGGGTCAGCTTTAAAGAAATGCACGGATATACTTCATTATTAATAATTCCTTATTTATGATAGCACATAAATCCGAATGGCTATGTGCTATAAATAAGTCAAACCTCAGTAACTCAAGCTCTATAGTTTGTATCCCTTTAAAATTATTTTTCTTATTTTCCCATTCCACATGTAATTTACTAACTCAAGCTTCTGAGTTTCCTTGCTGGAAAAGACTACTCCCTGAGGCTTGTATCAACTAAAATAGGCTCTTTATTTCTATTATTCTAAATATTCTATATATTCTTATTTTAGAGCATAGCAGCCCTTTAATCTTCTACTAATGGGGCAGAGGTTGTGATATAGAAATATTTTAAGTTGAATGACAGGCTTAAATTACTCTTTATACCCCCCTATATAACTCCCACTTTACTCTAACCCAGACCACTCTACTTCACCCTCAGAATGGAATGAAACAATAATACCAAAGAGAGGTAGTTTTCTTCATGTGAAAGTCACCTCCCCATGTGTGTATTCCTTTCTTAATCCTGTTTCCCAGAAAGCTCTGAAGCAGAATTCTTTATAGTTCCCAAGAACAGGGATACATAAAAGAAGTAGTAGGTTCCAATAAAATACAGGGAAAGAAATCTTTGTCATTTCTTAATTACTTCCTGTAAAATTACATTTTGATTATTCCTAAGTCATACTTCAAAAATGAATATCTAAAGCCAGAGTGACTTGAAGTTCTTCTTGAGGAAACTGAACTGTATAAAGTCATCTTGGTAGTAACTTAGTCTGACTGTAACCCAGTGATAAGTCTTAAATGAAAACAGCTACTCTACGTTGGAGGGCAAGTCAAAGGCCCCAAGTAAAAAGAAAAAGCAATTCTTTTTAAACTGGATTTTGAAAGTCAGAATGCCCTGTGAAATTCATACTGTTCCCCCACTGTTACTCTGGAAAGAATAATAGGAATTTGGGACAGAAACTCTTATCAACTCATGTGATGCATTGTACATGAACAGAAGATATGAGAGACATTTTTTTCCTTAAAAAATGACTAAACAAATGAATGAAATAAGTTTCTTTGATGATCTACTTTAAAACACAAAGTTCACAAAAGGGGATATTTGGTAGTTAAAAGATTACCAGTCTGAGATTGACATCATGTTTAGAACAGAATGGGGGAGGAGACTATGCAATGAGATAGCTGGTGACTATTTCTAACGCTTTATGAATTCCTTTGGTATGCATTCCTTTGGTATGCAGGTTTTTAAAAAAATATATATATCTACTTTATTATTCACTGTGTCAAAGTACTTTCAGTAGTAGTAGCTTCAGTACTTTTAATATAGCTTTTTTTCACAGTAACTATTTCTAATGGTATAACTTTCCAGTAAATATCAAAATCACAATTTTAAAAAAGGCTTCTAAAATTCCCAAAGGATCAATTAAAAAAAAAAAAACCTCAGTAATGCCATATAGTCTGAGAGAAAATTCAGGTATTAACCCCCCTCCCTTAAGCTAAACCAAATATGTGAAGAAACTGTCAGCTCTGTCCTAAAGGAGGATTTTACTATAAATGTATAAAGGCTTAAAACCATGTGAGTCTTCCTGAGGGGCAGTTTCGAAGTACAACTTCTGTTATAGCTCCCAGGACATAGAGACAGAAGAATGAACTGTAGCAAGTTCTTATCTAAAAGCAGGGAAAGAAATTTTTGATTTTTCTTAATATCATAATCATAATCTATACTTACTGAATTGAGATAAGTAGATAAGTAACATGACTTTCTGACATTTTGCTTCTAAGAATTTACTAGATCATGATATTTACATTGGAGTATTCTTAACTAAAAAGTCACTGAAGTCAAAAATTGGTAAATATGTAACAAAAAAACTGAATTGCTCTGTAGTTTCAAAAATACTTAAAGATCAGAGTAAATTGGTTGTTTTCAAGAGAACTGAGACTCTATATTGCATTGCGCAATAAGCCAGTCCACAGATGTGAAAATGGCTACTAAAATTCTAAAGTCTCCTGCTCTCTTCTCAGCTTACTAACAGCAGTCTTTAGCAAGTCATTCAGCTTCAGTTTTCTAAATTTTGAGTTTCTATCTTAATTGTTTCAGTGAGAAAATTGAAGAACCAAAAAGATCCAATTAAGTATCTAAAGAAACCAGATTCCAGTAATGAAATTAAACCGGACAATCTGAAATATGAAACTAAACTACAACTTAAAAATATAAAATACGTGGGTTTTGGTTGTCAGTGGGGGTGGATGGCTTCATTTGTTTATTTTCAAAGTACACACACTCATCACTAGGTGAAAAGAAGTTGAAGTACTGGCACACATTTACAAAATGTATCAAAGGGCAATATTATTACTGTTCACCCTCCATGGCTTAAGGGAGATCCTAGAGGTTGGAGAAAGCACTTTGTAGTCAGTGTGGCACTCAGAACAAGCAGAACTGCACCAACAACATGTGGATACTGCTCACTTAGAGAGCAGCCCAGTAGTGTTGTCACTTTTGGTTACTCTCATGCTATCAACTCTTCTCCCTCTCATTTTCTTTTTTTCTTCTTTTTTTTTTTTTAAAGAGAGAGGAGAGGAGAGGAGGGGAGGGGAGGGGAGGGGAGGGGAGGGGAGGAAGATAATTTTTTAATATTTATTTTTCAGTTTTTGGTGGACACAACATCTTTATTTTATTTTTATGTAGCGCTGAGGATTGAACCCAGCACCCCGTGCATGCCAGGCGAGTGCATTACCGCTTGAGCCACATCCCAAGCCCCTCCCTCTCAATTTCTGCACTTGGAAAAGGGAGAGGGGCAAAGTTTTAAAGAGAGAAAATGTCTACAGCTTTCCTAATGAGTTTAGTAACAGGCTTACATCACACATTCCTAGACTCATTCTTAGGACACCACCCAAGAATGTTGAGGGAAACCCTGTCATGAGGGAAGGAGAGAGAAACCTAGAGGCAGTGCAGGTGGGCAGGGGTGAGCGAGAGGGAAAGGACTATGGTTTTAGAAGACAGAATAATATTAGCAACGCAATTTCTACCAGTCAGTGCTAATTATCTACTTAGTACACGTACTATTTTCAACTGAGTCAAAGATAAAAATAATCTGGAATTGTAAATTATATACAATGGATAAAACAATGGGGATAGTTTAGAGAGAGGAAAAAAAACACATGGTGTGTCAACTTTACTAAATTTATTAAACATGTTTCTTAAACAGACCCACTATAAGCAGAAACCTTATTTTAAGATACAGAAATAACTTTTTAAAAAGTTTACAAAGGAATACTTTATTAATAACTGTAATTAGTATGAAAATACACCTTAAAGGTTGAGAGAGTCAGAATTAAAAACTTGTACAAGTGCTTACATAAAAATTTAATTCTTCTGTGAGTTTTAGATATTGCATGGAAATTCTAGAATAATTAATTACAACACTGATCAGTAAAATCCAATTAGAAACAATTATACCATAGCAAACAGAAAGGAATTACCTCGTCTTCGCCCATAACTCCTTGCTGCATGTAAACAAAGGACAAATTGTAAAATGTCAGAACTAAAAATAAGCCCACATATACAAATATCTGTGATATGAAAAAGCCATGTGGGCATCTGAAAATTAGTGCTATTTTGTTTTAAGAGCTGTGATAATGTCACTACAGTACTTGCCTGATGTTTTACCATTTACAAAGCATTTTCAGATGTGTGTGTATATACATACATACATACATAAACTCTTTTAGAAGCTAAAATATGGACAGTTTAAAAGGAATAATTTTATTAAATAACCCATTATTAAAATCACCTAAACCGTATAAAACTATAAAATTAGGCAGGAAATACCCTCATTCACATTTAAAATTCAGAAATATTTATTTCATCTGATCCTGATAGGAATATACAACAATTTATAGTTAAATAGTATCCCAAATAATTCTCAATGAATAAAAACAACTTGTATTAAATTCTTATTTCCTATTTTTATAAAGAGTAGTGATGGTATGCAATGTCCAACAAATTATTGCTATTTAGATCTAATCTACATTATAGGAAGAAGTAGTTGACCAAGAAAATATACTACCACTAAGCTGATACTGTGAGCCCTGTACAGCTGAGATAGAATATAAAATCTGTATTCACACTTGCTTGGTTAGAGAAATCGTTAATGATGTACTATAGCTAATAATACTTTATTCTTTTGATATATTTTTTAACACATATCTACCAAATGTTTATGTATCTCCCTCTGGGAAAGGAAAGATTCAGATACAAATTATTATTAATATAATCATAGAAAAACATTTCAATTTGATACTACCTGTTTACATAATTTCTAAAAGGAAAACAATACTAAAATTTCTTCTTAAGAACCTATCAGTTTGATAAAATCCCCATCTTGGTTTTAAATAACTCTTCCTATCAAATCTGAGCACATAATAATGAGTATTTTTACCCTAGAATTAATGTATAAAGTCAAAGCAATAAACCAAAACAAATGACTATTAAAAATTAATATCTTAATTCATAATTAATTCATGTTCATAGACATTTTTGGGTCTGGGAAAAATTCAAAACTGAATAAGTATCAAATCAAAATATGTAGCAAAAGCTGTCATTTGTGTCAATTCCCCCAAAAAAGTATAAAATTTAAAAATCAAAAGAAAACATTTGACTTCATTAAATATATTCTCTTCTAGAAATTTAAAAAATATATTTTCAGTTTTATAATATTAAGGCTTTAAATAATGTGACTATACGTTAGAATGCTACATTTATTCTTCTATAATAAAAAAGTAGGAATACAAACTTATCAACTCTTGTTAATTTACATTTGCAAGAAAAAAAGTCAATAAACATAGGGCTCATATCAGAGCGTTTTAAATAAAATAACTTAATTTGCATCTCTATCATTACAATGTCTTTACTAAACTATATGATTTACACTTAACCTCTCCTTAAGCTCCTATGACCTCAAAGCCTCGCAGATTTATTTCATAGCTCACCTGTTCTACATATTAGTTTAGGATGAGAGTGAAAGTGCACGTAGCATTAAGAATTTTGTTTTCTAGGTCTTTTAAGACTTTTAGAGACCTTAAAAATAAGAGTTTCACAGCAATGGGAGATTAACTATGCATAATCAGGTTCTTAAAGGTAATATTCAGAGCTATCAAGAGTAGACTGTCCAAGAGTGAATTCTCTAAAAGTCTTAGTAGCTGTATTAAGCCTGGAAATAGTCAATAGTTCCCAAACCTTTCACAGTATCTCTCAGGAGTTGGGCTTCCTGCTTATCCCTAGGTACAGTATAATGATGTTAATCCAGTATACATATGCTTTAGAAAATTTCATTCATAGCTATAGAGGGCCAAAAATTTAAAAAGGCATATGGAACTATTTTCATTAAATTTCAAGTCAAATGATGAATTATATTAAAGCCATAACACAGCATATAATTTTTGACCTACTAAAAAAATTAATGACATCATAACACTTTACGTTCTTAAGTATTGTGTTCCTAGCTGAGGCTACTCAATACTAAAATAGTCAAAATATGTATAAATATTCACAGCATCTCATGTTTCATCACATTCCTAGGCTTGAACATAATTATTTAGACATTTTCTCAAACTAGCTCATACCTGAGAAATTTTAGAATCCTGTAAAAAAGCCACTCTATATCCCCACCACCACCCTGGATAACTCTAAGAAGTAAAACCGACTTCATATAAAGCTAACCCATGTGAAATATTTCCTATTTCCTGTCATGGAAATAACCAATTTGCCACAATCACACTAAATAATTGTTTTTATACTCACTTTTCTACCAATGTTTCTAAGTGAATTTTGGAGGTATATTTCAGTATAACATCAAATCAGAATTATAAGAAACCCACCAGTAAGAAAAGAAAATTATGTGACTATTTTAAAAAAATATTTCTTTAAAAGTCTGCTTCTCTAATTCAGAAAATCATTTAGGGGAAAAAAGAGGAAACATTTTTTTGCATAAAAATTGTATTTACAACATCAAATTTCATGAACATATATATTTGATAAAATATTTATAAAAAGGAACTTTACACAAAAAATGAGGACTGGCTATTTGATACACTTATATGTACATTTAATATATACATATATTATTGACGGGTGAACTTCTTCATGTATTTAAAGATAGCAAGAAGGCTCTGAGAATAGCTTGAAGACCTTGCCTATAAGAAGTGACTTTACAATTTGATCCTGGTTTCTCAGTAATCTTATTCAGGGTTTATCCACAGCTATAAAAAAGAAATAGAATGATTTTAACATTCTGTTTAGGGACTTTGAGCCTTAAAATACTGGCTGTCAGCTAAAGCTGTGAAAGCTGAATTATTGCAGCTGGAAAAAGGAATATACAAGACATACCAAATTAGCTGGAAAAAGGTGAAAACTCTCTCAATGAGAAACTATTTTTATTTCCTTAACTTGAAAAAGCAAAAGTAAGAAAAGAAATCTACTGACCCCCAAATTATAAAAATACTTTTCAAGATCCAAATAAAATCTGCTGTTATCTACTCTATTCATTTCCTGCAGCATGACAAAGAACTCAAGATTCCTATTTTCATGACTTAATATAGTGTATTCAGAACATCTGCCTTCAGAAATGCAGCTTCACTTATAAGTAAATTTTCTTTAGTAAAAGGTATGCAGAATTTCTCCCTCCCCCCAAAAGTACAGCAAGCTTTTGATCACACAGATGGTAATACCTGGGTAATCAATCAATGCAAATTTAAATTTCAAACTAGCTTGCTGATACCATCCAATCCAATCGCTATACTTCTGCTCTTCTTGTTTCCCTTTTGTAAAAGGTGGTAATAAAAATATATGTAATTTTACTTGGGAGAGGTGGGGAGAGTACAATGCAATCCAAATAGAGACAAATACTTGAATGATACAACATCTTGAGTTCCTCCTTACTACTGTGAAAAAAGGAATTTTGTTGTTTATTGTTTTACTATTGATAATATATAAGATTTATATAGTTATAAATATAAACAATATTTAACCTCAGATTTTTAGACAATTTATATATTCTTATGTAATGTGATTTCCTTAAAGTGCTGAATGGTAAATGAGGACTTATATTCTATAATATTTTAGTTTTTCAATGGTGGCAGTCTCTAATAGTCAATTCATCTTGATTTCAACTTGATTTGAGGAACACAGTCTACTCAGAAGTAGTGGCCTTCTTGCAGTTTTATTTATTAATGGTGTTTGCACTCTCTCTTCTACCAATGTTTCTTTGCAAATTTTTTATTGTTTAATTTTTAATAATCATGTTATATATGTGGAAAATATATCTGAGTTAACAAAATCTCAGATTTAAGAATTTGCATAGTTTTTGCTAGTGTGACCAAATTCATGACTTTTAGCCTATTCCCTGAGAATTGCTTCACAGACTATTTAAAAGTTTAACAATAAGCTGGGCACAGTGTTGTGACTCAGGAAGCTGAAGCAGGAGAATCACAAATTGAAGACCAATCTCAGCAACTTAGTGAGGCCCTAAACAAATTAGTGAGACTCTGTCTCTAAGAAAAATAAAAAAAAAAAATAAAAAAAGGGCAGGGGATGTGGCTTACTGGTTAAGCACCCTGGGTTCAACCCTCAGTACCAAAAAAAAAAAAAAAAAAAAAAAAAAAGTCTAACCAGAACTATGAATTAGCTAGTAAGGTAGAATCATAAAACCTGTATAATGCTTGCCATATCTGACTAACAACCAACTGTACTATTATTTAGATGGTATTATTTTTTATTAAAGGTATTCAAACTTAACATTATTGGGACATCACAGGTGATCTGTCTTCCAAATTTTCTAAGAAATATTAATTTATTAAAACAATTATGAATTTATTTTAATCTGTGCATCATGAAAATTAACCTTGCATATTTCAAGAAGCAAAAGTACCAACATTATTTTGTATTGATCCAAACTTTGTCCCTATAAATCTTCTACAAATGGCTCCAGTTTAGCTTTTTAGAATAACATAAAACAAAGTTTTGTTTATTATATATGACATCCTTCAAATAGTTGAAAGTATCAGTATGTCTTCTCTTAATTTTATTTTCTCCAAAGTAGACATACTCAGCTCTTTCATCTATTCAAAGGACACCATTTTCCCTCTTGCAAAATCATTGTTTCTCACTGTTCTACATCATTCATTACTTCCAGCTAACATTTACTTTCAGGAATTGTTATAAATACTTTAAATGAGTTAATTCATTCACTCTTCTAAACAGTCCCTCTGAGGCAAGGTAGTATGCTATTTTCATTTTAAATATGCAGGAACTAAGTCAAAGTAAAATAAGGTAAACTGTTCAAGGTTACGTAGTTAGAAAAAGCAAACTGGCTTCATTCAGAGTCTGTGATATCAACCACAGTGAACTATTGCTAAACAACTACA
This sequence comes from Spermophilus citellus, assembly GCF_964194105.1. NCBI lineage: Eukaryota > Metazoa > Chordata > Mammalia > Rodentia > Sciuridae > Spermophilus > Spermophilus citellus. The sequence goes on along the minus strand of NC_138189.1, from coordinate 10,414,016 downwards.
AAAACGTTCAGACAAAATATATTACTAAATATTGATTTTTTTGAAAGTCAACAATATTAACTATGCTTGTTGGGTAAGGGATACAACTTACTTAATCAACTGTCCAAAAGTGAGTTATATATATTTGGCATACTTTTTATTTTAAGAAAAAAGCTTTTAATAATTAAAAAGTCATCCTTCTCTACTAGACACTACACTTTCTTTAATGGGTCAATGATATTTTAAGCAGAGCCTTGAAGTAACAGTATTTACTTTTCATATTTCTCAGGGAGACAATATGCTAATACAATTGAATTTCATGTAGTTAAAAGTAGCTCAAGAAAAAATTCCCTTTACCTTTTAGTGTACTACACTTTGCTAGTTCTCTCTTCGATAACCTTAATGTCTAAAATTTAAATTATTACTATTTAATACTTCTTTATCCCATGAATACACCCAATTATGTGATTTCTTGCTTCACCTCTTTACCAGTGATCCAAAATAAGTAAAAGAAAATTTTTTCCTCTTTGGATCAAATTGTCTCTTCCCTGACCTATATCCATCTTGATGTCCTAGTTTCATTCTCCTTTATTTTCCCCTTGGTCTCTTGGCAAAAGATTCCAGAATTTCTAGGTTGACTTCCTATATCAAGTAAATATTGTAGCTCCAAATGATAGACTACTGAGTGATTACATAATTAAAAAAAAGTGATTTGTCTATACAAGATGTAATTGTTGCTTGAAATGAAACATTCTTATGTATTGTATGTGATCTCTTTTCCACTTAACATAATGGCTTTTGACAACAAAATCAACAATTAGTTTAATAAAGTTTAGTGCAACAAAAATGTAAGTTGTAAAAACAGTGTGTCTACAAAGCTCTTCACTCACACAAAATTTGAATATTTTATTGTGACCATCCTAGCTTACACTGTTTCATTCAACAATTTAGGAATATCTGTGAATAATCTATAAAATTATCTCAAAGTATTTCTCTTTCAAATGGAATTTAACAGAATGTGTGAAATATATACAAATTCAAACTTTTAAACAGAATTGCTTTATCACAAGTTAAAACAGAAATGTGAGGAATCTTTATTTACCACACTGAATGTTTAAGGAAGGAAGATCAATATTTACAATTTATTGTTTCCTGAACTTATCATTATTTTATAAATCAAGCAAAGGGAATAATAAAAACAAGCTATTTTCTGGTTTGTACACTCAGTTACAGAACTATCCTTTTTAGTTACAGATTTAGAATCAGAAACCAGCTGTCCAATAGGAAAAAAAAAATGTTGAATACAGAAGTGGAATTTCTAGAACATGTCTTGTCAGAGTCCTCATGCTCAGAGTAGAAAAGATTAGGCTACTGTATGGCAGACCACTCAACATACAAGTTAAATGTTGAACAGGCCAACCAATCAGCTCTCTTAATGCTCTGCTTCAATTTTTTCTCATTCCAAATCCTATCTACTCTGACAATCTCCCTAGTAGCATGAACTTTATTTTTACTTTTCTGTCACTGTTGTTGTCTTTCCTTAATATTAGTTTACATGGCCTAGTTTTACATTGGCCTCATTTTCAGTGTTTGTTCCTCAACTTTATTGCCAAAACTTTAGTTGAAATATAAGAGCCAAGTCCTTCTACTGTTATTTTTTTTAAAGGAACTAGGATTTCTATTTCTTTCACTCCCTTTCCTTCCCCCACTCACCTATTGTGAAGAATATTTTAATTTTCAATCCCTATTCCTATAATCATGGCTGTGCTAAGTGTTATGATTCTGTCATACATTAATATTTGTTCAACAGAAGGAAAACAACTCAAAACTTATTTTCATCCTAACTGAACTTCATTAAGTAAAATTTCTAGTTAGAATCAATTAAGTTAGCATTGACTATAAAATTTACAGAATCATTGGTATATTCCTTCAACATAAACATAAGTACTTACACTAAGAAACAAGTTACTTACACTAAGAAACAAATTCTACATACTTTACAAACTTTATCTTACTTGTAATAAAACGACTGTTTCCATTTTACAATTGGGGAAATGAAGGTGACAATTACTTGCCAAAGGTCATAACTTAAAATAAGAAATCCAGTTTATACCAGTTCAAACAAGGATTGCTCCTATGTCTGTGACCACTGAATTAAATTACAATGTCACAAATACACTTCAATGACTACTGCAGCCTGAATATACTCTTGATTCCTAATTCTTTCTATATAGGAATATCTATAGCTTTGTTGTTGTTCTTTATTGTTTTTGATATAGGGTCTTGCTAGTCAAGTCTCAAACTGATCTGGTCTAAAATTCCTACTGCCTAAACCTCCTGAGTAGCTGTGATTACAGATATGCACCACTGTGCCTACATCTACAGCTTTATTTCATACTTATAAAATGATTAAATCATGTGTATGGGTAACTTTCAGAGAAACATGTATTTATATTCCTCTTCATTTATATAAACCAAATAGAAACAAAATTTTTTATAAAACTTACCATTTAACATCAACAGATTGTCAGTTCCTGGATGTGGATAACTCAATCGACCTTTAAAATGAGAGAAAAAAAGTAAATTGAATATTATGGAGCTATTTGAAAAACCAAAAAGGGTAGTATAGAGGAAATAATACTGAGCACAGTGTATTTCTTAAAAATTAAAAAGGTAATCTTTAACTCAAAATTATATTAAATAAATTATCTTTGAAAATTGAAAACAAAATGAAAAAGTTATCCTTAGTTCCTAGATTGTAAGATCACAATGTGATGTGAGAACAATGACATCAAAGTTTGTTTTCTGAAATGTAAAAACAATATAGATGTCCTAGTTGTAAAACTTAATATGGAATATGAATTTATTAAATTTTTTCAAAGCTGTCTGTAATTTTCTCTATAGATTTCTTGTGCCACAAATAAAACTTGAAGGAATTTATATTTCTAAGTAAAAAATGACTAAATTGTTAAAATAAAAAATAAGCAGAAAAATTCATCACAACTTTCTATTTAATTCAATGTGGTTTTATAATATTTAAATAAAGAAGCATAATAAAAACATCAATTTTATTATTACAAATGTTATTGGAAATGTAGCTTGTTTAGCTTTACAAATGGTTTAAAAATAAAAAGTGAAAAATGTTACAGTTTATGAGCATAGCAGCAAAGTATTTCCTTTGAGTCATTCTTCATTCAAGAACTTTGTGTTGCATAGTGATAAGAGTACTACATAATGCTAAAAATAAATGCTATGCACAAAACATACTGTGGTTTATACGGTGTTTACATAAGACCATAAGACTTGCTTGACTAAATACCAACAGCAAGGATGATCATCATTTTCAGCCCATTAAAATATAGTACTTTTGTCAGGTGCAGTGGCGCATGCCTGTAATCCCGCCCAGCAGCTCCAGGAGGCTGAAACAGTAGGATTTTTGAGTTCGAAGCCAGCCTCAGCAGTTTAGTGCTGAGGGCCATTGCCAGTAGGAATGACGCATCGAAATTTCCTTGCCAGCGTACCCCATGTTGCTTAGAGGACATTCGCTGGGACAATGCATGTATGCTTTAGTAAGGTGACCTTGCTCAAGGACCAGGGCGGATCCGGGTTTAGAGCTGATCAGGTTTTAGGGAGTATCCCGTCCTTGGGTTTAGGGAAGTTCCCGGTTTAAGGTGTACCCTGCGGGGGGGGGGGGGGGGGGGGGGGGGGGGGGGGGGGGGGGAATAGGGCGTATCCTGCTGCCTCAGGCACGCCCCATCCTTGAGTTCCCGTGAGATTCAGAAAGTAGGTGAATGGGGCGGCAGAACTGGGATTTCCCCAGAACGTGTGTGTAGAGGCCGGTGTGAGTTCGGGAATAAAGAATTGCTGTTTGAATCTACAAAGCTGTGAGTGGCTCGTGAATCTGTGCCCAGCCAAGACTGCGGCAGTTTAGTGAGGCTGTAAGGAACTCAGCAAGACCCTCTCTCTAAATAAAATATTTTTAAAAGGGCTAGGGAAGTGGCTCAGTGGTTAAGCACCCCTAGGTTCAATCCCTGATACAAAGAAAAAAAAATACAGTTCTTTTCCCTAATGTTTGAATCTGATAGACTATTAAAAAGGTATGTTTAAAATATCTTCAGAAAATGGTTGAAAATTAACTGTCTAGGACTGTGTTCTAGCCACTTTCAGCACTGTTTTAAAAAGATACTATGATAGCATAATTCAGTGCCACCAGAAGGATGACCAATATGTACCTGAATGTGACATAAGAAGAGACAAGCTGTATCCACCTTCACCACCTCTGCAAGTACTACTATAAGGAGCCTTTAGTGTATCCAAACTTCCCATACAAGTCAGAGATTGTCTGCTGGATTTTTTCTAATTATGAAGTTAATTTAACCATCTACGAATGCAAGAATGAGTAGCAGAAAATCCAATTTTGGCATTAAAGTCTACATACATGTATGAAAGATTATATTGCAGAGGAGACCTGTGGGGGTCCCACAGTGACCAACCTGTTTTGGGGATCTTGAAGTAAAGATTTCAAGCTTGTCTCACAGAGCAACAAGCAGGAATTGATTAGAGGAAAGCAAGATAAACACACAACAGTACCTTCTTAGGAGAGAATCTCATGGCTCTTATAAAGAGTTGGGGTTTTGTAAAGGATTTAGGGCATTTTGTTTTTGACTTAGTTTCTCATATTCCCTTAAGTGGTTATTACTCTTTGTATAGTCCTCAGCAAATTTTCTTAGTGAGGATGGTTATGACCTGGTCATGAGGGGAGAGTTGTGACTACCTGACCACAAGAGATAGTTGTGACATATTCTTGAAACAATAGTTCCCTGAAGGGGTTATTTACTATGGGGGTAGGGGAATGTTTTGACATACCAATGCCCATTTTCCAGATACCTGTCAGCTTTAATCAAGCTTTCTGTTATCCTCAGTTCTTTGTCTTATGGACCCTCCTGGATGGATATATCTGATGTCCTCCCCCTACTCACCTGCTCATGGCTATTTACCTAACATACAGATCCACACACATATATACATATACACATAGACATGATTTCATCTGAACTCTAATTTAACTATGGCTCGTTTTAATTTCAGACTTAGTACAGTTAAGCAAAGTGTTACTGTTCCCTAAAAGAACAATTTACCACCTCTTATTTACTCCTAAGTTTCGTGCAGCAAGATATTAGTTAACTAAATGTCCTAAATAAGGTTGTCATCCTCCAAAAACATAATTAAGTTTATTGTTCTGATACTTTAAAATGAAGTGAGAATTTATTCAGGAGATACAAAATAGAAAGCTACAAAACAGTTTTCCTAAATTGGATTTCAATAACATTATACATTACTCTGAAGTATCACAGCTTATTTTGGAAATACGACTATTTCTAAACATCCTGTGCATGGCCAAATTTAGAGAACAATTTAAGGTTTAAAATATTTCTGACTTGAGGTTTAAAATAAAAAAGCTCCTACACAAGTGGCAACACCTGTTTTGCTATTCAGTATAACATGTTAATTAACTATTCTGTGCTGACAGTATGTAGGATGTGGAGGAAACAAAAATGAATAAAACAGAGACCCTGCTGCTACAGATGCCGCTGCCCCAGATGCCACAGCCATGCCTGGAGGTCTCTTCTCTGAGCATGGCCTCAGTTAACTGGATACCTCTGTGGTTGCTGCCACTGAACCAGAAGTCTCCTGTCAATCAAGTGCTGCCTGCTCTGCTACCACCATTGCTGCTGTCTCTGATTCCACTGTGCCAGCCTGAGGTCGTCTGGAGGTCTTCTTTCTGGGTGCTGTTGTCACAGAAGAAACTGCTGCCCAGACGCAACTGAAGCCAACACTGCTGCTGACGACCGGAGTTATACTGGTGATGCTGCCCACACAAATGCACTTGCAGCTGCCGTAGCAGCCACCGCTACTGCTGACCCTCTGCCTGCTGCCTGCTGCCTGCTGCCAACAACCACCCCCCACGACCACTGCCACCATGGCCTAGAGGACTGCTGCGGGGAGACTCCAGGTTTGGTTGCATGTGGCTGCTCCCATTTGGGGACACCAGCCAGGGCCTGGGGCCGGGGTGCCAGCAGGTTTACCACCACAAGAGTCTCCTGGGGTGCCTGTGGGTTTGGAGGAGCGAGCATAGGGTCTTACTGCTGACAGCGCTGGTGGCCCTTGCTTGCTGCTGTATTTCAGGGTTGTTTCTTTGCATGAGTGGATCCCTAGTGGTCTCTCTGCAATAGGAGCAGCACTGAGGTCTTGGGACTGCAGTGTGGCTGAGCCTGAGGTATCTGAAGCCCAAATCAGTGGGATAGAGACTGGGTTTATGAAGGCTGATCTGAGTCAGGGCTGAAAAACTGCTGAACACTGACAGAGACAGTTCAACTTTCCAGCAAGATTTATTTTATTTTTTGATTCACTAATCTCTCTACCATATTTGGAACAGGATGTTTTTTATGTATCAGTGTGTAGAGAACAATGGTATATGAATGGTATTTTGCATTTTTATTGTATTCTTATGCCTTTAATTTTTTCTCTTTGTTCGTATTCTTCTTCTTTCTTGTCTATTTTCCAACTTTGCTCCAACCAACAGCCAATCTCTGTCGGCTCTTCTCCCACTCTTCCGGTGAATTTTTACTTTTCTCTTCCTCTCTCACAGATATTAAATAATACACTACCTCTGTTCTCTCATCTATTACTTGAAATTGTAAATTGTTTTAACAAATATTCTGTTTGAATTATAGATAATTACTGAACTTATCATTTTGGTTGAATGTGAGAAAGCAGTAGATGCCTAGGTGGGAGCTATTAGGTTTAAGGCTATATATTGTGTACACTGGGTGCTGCTGATATTGGTCTCACCATTAAAGATAAAGTGCTAGAAACCTCAGGGACACTATAGGTCTACAGAGTAGAATTTATCCTGCCTTAGATCCATACTTTTAGATGGGAAAACACACTAGCAACATGAAAAAACAAGGGAATAAAGTGCCTCCTCCAAACCCAAGATGCTTCAACAACAGAAGCCACTGATAACACAATTGAAGAAGAAATGTCCAAGAAAGAGTTCAGATTGTATATAGTTAAACTGATGTGAAGTAAAGGATAGTATAAAGAGTTAAATCAAAGAAAAAATACAGGAAGTGAAAGACCACTAAAGAGTTAGAGATTGTGAAAAAACAAACAAACAAACAAGCAGAAATCCTTGAAATGAAGGGATCAGAAAACCACATTATAAATTCAATAGAAAGCATCACCAACAGACTAGACCACTTGGAAGACAGAACCTCAGATAATGAAGACAAAATATATAATCTTGAGAATAGAGTTGAATATGCAGAGAAGATGGTAAGAAACCATGACTGACTAGAACATCCAAGAATTATGGGATAACATGGAAAGACCAAATTTAAGAGTTATCAAAATAGATGAAGAAGCAGAGATATAAACCAAAGGAATGTATAATCTTTTCAATGATATAATAGCAAAAAATTTCCCAAACCTAAAGAATGGAATGGAAAATCAAATACAAGAGGCTTATAGGACCTGAATATACAAAATTACAGCAGACTAACACAGAGAGAAAATTTGAACAGCTGTAAGGAAAAAAAATCAAATTATGTATAGGGGGAAACCAATTCGGATCTCAACTGATTTCTCAACCCAGACCCTTAAAGCCAGGAGGTCCTGGAATAATATATTTCAAGTTCTGAAAGAAACACATGCTAACCAAGAATTTTATATGCAGAAAAATTAAATTTCAGATTTGAAGATGAAATTAAAACCTTCCATGATTAAGAAAAAATAAAAGATTTCATAACTAGAAAGCCTACACTATAGGGCATTCAACATAATATTCCATGAGGATGAAGCGAAAAAAAAAAGAAAGCGAAAACCAGAAAAGGGAGAATCTACACTAAAAGGACATTCAAACAAATGAGATACTAAGACAAAACAAAACAAAACAAAAAAAACAGAAATAAATCAAAATGACAGGGAATACAAATCATATCTCAATAATAGCCTTAAATATTAATGGCCTAAACTCATCAATCAAAAGACATATGATGGCAGATTATATTAATAAAAAGCAAGATCCAACAATATGCTGTCTTCAAGAGTCTCACCTCATGGGCAATGACATCCACAGGCTGAAGGTAAAAGATTGGGGAAAAATTTTGTTACTCATATGGATTTCGTAAACAAGCAGAGGTTTCCATTCTCATCTCCAAAAAAGTAGACTTTAAACCAAAGTTAATCAGAAAAAAAAAAAAAACAAAGAAGGACATTTCATACTTCTTAAGGGAAGTATGAATATAACAATGATAAATATTTATGCCCCAAACAATGAAGCATCTTATGTATATCAAACAAACCCATCTAAATTGCAAGAGTCAAATAGACCACAAAACAAAAATACTGGGTAACTTTAACATCTCTCTCTCACTACTGGACAGATCTTACCCCGCAGAAAACAAAAAAACCAAATAAGGAAACTTCAGAACTAAATAATACAATCAATTATTTAGTCTTAACAGACATATATAGAGTATTTCATCCATCAATGAGCAAATATACTTTCTTCTCAGGAGCACATGATTCCTTCTCTAATATAGACCATATCTTATGCCACAAAGCAATTCTTAGTAAAAAAAAAAAAAAGAAAGAAAGAAAAAGAAAAACAGAGATAATACCCTGCATTCTATCAGACCACAATGGAATGGAATTAGAAATCAACCATAAAATAAAAATAGAAGCTGCTGTAACGCATGGAGACTAAATAATACACAATTTAATAATGAATGGATAGTAGAAGAAATAAAGGATGAAATAAAAAATTATTAGAGGTAAATGAGAACACTGATACAACATATTAAAATTTCTGGAACACTGTGAAGGCAGTACTAAGAGGAAAGTTTATTGCATTGAGTGTATTCATGAAAAGAATAAAAAGTCAACAAATAAATGACCTAACACTGTATCTCAAAGCCCTAGAAAAAAAACAAATCAACACCCAAAGCAGTAGAAGACAGGAAATAATTACAGAGCTGAAATCAGCAAAATTAAAAGAAACAACTGAAAAAATTTGATAAAAAAGCTGGTTCTTTGAAAAAATAAATAAAATAGATAAACCCCTGGCTATGCTAACAAAGAGAAAAAGAGAAAACTCAAATTATTAAAATACAAGATGAAGAAGGAAACATCACAACTAACACATCTGAAATACAGAAGATAATTAGAAACTATTTTGAAAATTTATACTCTAATAAAATAGAAAATATCAAAGACATCAAAAAATTGCTAGAGACATATGACATACCCAAACTGAATGAGAGGTCATACATAATTTAAACATATCAATTTCAAGTAATGAAATAGAAATAACCATCAAAAGCCTACCAACCAAGAAAAACCCAGGACCAGATGGATTCTCAGTGGAGATCTACAAGACTTTCAAAGAAGAATTAACACCAATATTCCTCAAAGTATTCCATGAAATGTAAAAGGAGGGAACTCTTACAAACTCATTCTATGAGGCTAATATCACACTGATAGATACCCAAACCAGACAAAGACACATCAAGGAAAGAAAACTTCAGACCAATATCCCTGATGAACGTTAAATGCAAACAGTCTCAATAAAATTCTGGCAAACTGCATAAAAAAAACATATTAAAAAGATAATGCACCACGATCAAGTGGGATTCATCCCAGGGATACAGGTTGGTTCAACATATGGAAATCAATAAATGTAATTCATCATATTAATATACTTTAAAACAAGAATTATATCATCATCTCAATAGACGCAGAAAAAGCATGTGACAAAATACAGCACACCTTTATGTTTAAAACACTAGAAAAACTAGGGATAGTAGGAAATACCTCAACATTGTAAAAGCTACATATACTAACCCCAAGGCCAGCATCATTCTAAATGGAGAAAAATTAAAAGCATTCCTGCTAAAAACTAGAACTTTTATTCCACATCATTCTTGAAATGTTAGCCAGAGAAATTAGATTAAAAAGGGATATAAATAGGTAAAGGAGAACTCAAATTATCATTATTTGCTGATGACATGATTCTATATCTAGAAGATCCAAAAAATTCCACCAGAAAACTTCTAGAATGAATAGATGAATTTAGCAAAGTAGCAGGATATAAAATCAACACCCATAAATCAAATGCATTCCTATACATCACGATGAACCCACTGAAAGAAAAATTAGGAAAACTACCCATTCACAATAGCCTCAAAAAAAAAAAAAACTGGGAATCAATCTAACAAGAGGTGAAATACCTCTACAGAACACTAAAAAAGAAATTGAAGGAAACCTCAGAAGATGCTCCTGAATGGGCAGAATTAGTATTGTCAAAATCGCTGTACTACCAAAGGGTTAATAGCAATTCCTATTATAATCCCAATGACATTCTTCATACAAATAGAAAAAGGAATCATGAAATTTATTTGGAAAAATAAGAGACCCAAAATAGCTAAAGCAATCCTTAGCAAGAAAAGTGAAGCAGGAGCCATCACAATACCATACCTTAAACTATACTACAGAGCTACAGTAACCAAAATGGCATTGTATTGGCACCAAAACAGACTTGTAGACCAATGGTACAGAATAGAGGACACAGAGACAAACACACATAAATATGGTTATCTCATCCTAGACAAGGGAGCCAAAAATATTCACTGGAGAAAAAGATAGCCTAGTGCTGGTAAAACTGAAAATTCTATGTACCAAAATGAAATTAAACCTCTCTCTCTCACCCTGCACAAAAATCAACTCAAAGTGGATCAAAGACTTAGGCACTAGAAAAAATAGGTCCAAATCTTCACCACAGTGGCTTAGGATCTGACTTCCTTAACAAGACTCTTAAAGCATAAGAAGTAAAATCAAGAATCAATAAATGGGATCAATTCAAATTAAAAAGCTTCTTCTCAGCAAAGGAAACAAAGGAAACAAAGGGAACAGTGTTCAACATCTCTAGCAAATGTAAATCAAAACTACTCTAAGATTTAGGCTCACTCCTGTCAGAATGGCAATCATCAAGAACACAGGCAACAATAAATGTTGGTGAGGATGCAGTGAAAAAGGTACACTCATACATTGCTCGTGGGACTGCAAATTGGTGCAACCACTATGGAAAGCAGTATGGAGATTTCCTCAGAAAACTGGGAATGGAACCACCATTTGACCCAGCAATCCCATTCCTCGGTTTAAACCCAAAGGATTTAAAATCAGCTTACTATAGTGACACAGCCACATCAATGCTTATAGCAGCTCAATTCACAATAGCTAGACTATGGAACCAACGTAGGTGTACCTCAATAGATGAATGGATAAAAGAGAAAATGTGGTATATATACTCAATGAAATACTACTCAGCTTTAAAGAGTGAAATTATGGCATTTGCCAGGAAATGGTTGGAGTTGGAGAATATCGTGCTAAGTGAAATAAGCCAATCCCATAAAACCAAATTTCCAAATGTTTTCTCTAATATGTGGAGGCTAATTCACAATAAGGCTGGGGACACTAGTGAAAAGTAGCTTAACCTTAGATTAGGTGGAGGGGAGAGGGGGATATGGGGTTAGGAAAGATAGTACAAAGAAACAGGACATTATTTCTTTAT
>NC_138189.1:10232560-10402205 GCF_964194105.1 Spermophilus citellus | reverse complement strand
GTTTGTCCCTTAGTAGTTTTATTAATCATAGACTGACTGTCATGACATTGCAGTATTCATATGCAGGGTGTGATACCATCTAAGGTTTCAGTGATCCTCTGGGTGTCCTAAAACATACTCTCTGTGAATAAGGGGGAACTATGAAAACTGTACTCCAAAGCTTAATAGTCATGAACAAGGTTGCCACCAATTCCTCACAGTGATGAGAAAAATGCTAAAAACCATTGCCATACACTATGCCAAGACTTTTAAGAAAAAAGTAAACATTTAAGTCATATATTATAACTATGCAGTTCCTGAGTTACCAATTAAAAAGAGAGGCAGTCTAATATAGTGGTTAAAAAAAAGCACGAGCTGGTGACTGGGCATGGTGGTGCACACCTGTAATCCCAGAGGCTCAGGAGGCTGAGGCAAGAGAATCACTAATTTGAGGTCAGCTTCAGCAAATTAGCAAGGCTCTGAGCAACTTAACAAGACCCTGTCTCAAACTAAAAAAAATAAAAAGGGCTGGATATGTGGCTCATGTGAATTAAGTGCCTCTGGTTTTAATTCTCCCAAACCCAAAACAGAAAGAGAGAAAGAAAGCACAAGTGGAGAGTTACAAAGTTTCATCACTTAATAGCAGTTGAAATTTGGCAAAAATCGTTATGAATAATTAGCTGCTCAAGGGCAAAATAAGGGTAAATACCTACATGTTAGTTGTGGAAATAAACATATGTATATATGTGACAAACTGTATAGGTATAGTAAACATAAAACACACACACACACCTTAATTGAAAACAGCTCATCTTTCTTATGTGTTTAAATGGAAGTGTTGCTCCCATTGGTTTGGTATACTCTTTCAACATTTTTTTCATCATCTATATTTCACCTTTACTTCTAAATTCCAATTAGGAACAAAAGGTTCATACAAAGTCTGGTAAAATCCACTCAGAATGTGGTCATTACCACCTTGATTAACTCCAATCTCTGCTCAGATCCAAGGGGCAGGACAGTCATTCCTGACCTCACTCCCAAATCTCAATGCATGCCTCATAAAAGCCTAGAATAAGATCATACAAATGTAGAAAAGACCCTTAGATCCAAAGTACCAGATGCCAAGAGAGCAATAGAATCATTCCTTACCTACCTCTACAGCCATTAATCTGCTTTAGATTCAATGAAGTTAATCTATTTAACAAACACTTAAATCAGGATCTTGTCATAATTTTTTTCATCCAAACAATATTTACAAATTTTCAAATTTTTTATTCAATCAATACTATAAAAATATACTAAGAAACAACAATACCAAAATGTTTTGTTGCAAGTACAATCACAAAAGAAACACAATAAAAAAGAATAAACTTAAGCCATTAATCATATAGTAAGATAATGTATTATCTTATAGTTACTACAATAAAACTAACATGAAACTGATATTAAAACCAAGTTGAACTAATGGTTGCAGAACCTTTCACTGCAAAAGCATTTTAAATGAAATAATGCTAATTATCTATTAAAAATGACAATGGGCAATCACACATTGCCAGTGGCAATGATGAATTGTTATAAAGCTTAAAAATAGGATGGCAATATGGACAGTCCCCAATTTACAAGGTTGCCAAAGGGTGTACACATATAGTCACCATTTTTCACTTCCAGTAGTCAATAATTACATGAAATATTTAACACTATTATAAAATATAGTTTTCAATGATTTTGCCCAGCTGTTGGCTAAAGTAAGCATTCTGAGAACATTTAAGGTAGATTAGGCTAAAATGTTATTTTGGGTAGGTTTTGTGTCTTAAATGCATTCCTCACTTATAACATTTTCATTTATCATAAACCAAGGAGCATCTGTACATATTAAGAGCTACAAAAACAAATGTATTAAGTTTATCCTATGGAAATGAACATAAAATTCACTGAATTTTATTTTATATTAAAAATACTCAGCATCCAAGGAAAGGTTATACAAATTATATTACAGGAATAAAATATATAGGATCTATTTTAAACACTCTAAACATGCATTTATGAAGAAAAATGAATTATTAAGAAAAATGATTACTCATTTAACCAATAATTTATTGAGCTGTTCCTGTTTGCCTTGCATTATGATATATGCTAGTTCAAGGCAAAGTAAAAACAGGTATTATCATTGTTTCAATCAGAGTGTCATCTGAAAGATATTAATAATCTTTTAAATAATATTAACCTATAACAAATTAATGTACCTAAAATAAATGATAAAGAACTCTGATTAAAAAGGAATGATCCCCTAAAAATCTTTAACAAAATATAATCTACTCATGTTAGGTGTGTAAGGGAGTTCTCATTGACAAAATACATACTGATTAGGGATTACAGAGATTTCCTACTGATGATGAAAGAACAAACACATGTGCTTACTACTGTTGCTTTCTGAAATCTCTAAAAAGACAGTTAAGAAATTTAACTTAAATATAACTTAAGAATAACTCCATCAGGACAAGCAATCGTACAGGATTTCAGAAGAACCAGGTAACACATTTTGGGAAGTTGTAAATATGAATCGTTAAGTAGTAACTGACATTGTAGACCAGAAATCACTGAAGCCACAAACCTAAACCAGTGGGTGTATAGGAAAAGCCATCAAGAAATAAGCCATTTGCCATAGCAGATACCTGGAGAGGCTCAAGCATAAGATGCTCAGGTTACCATTGATGATAGATACAGGGTGGAAACAGGAAAGCAGTAAAGTTGGTAACTGCTTGTTAATTTTTAAAAGAATTAGAGAAACACACAGTCGACTTTTTGGTTCTTCTAAGAGGGCAAGTAACTAGCCTGTAATTCCCAGTCAGAAGACAGAAGAAACACAGCCAGATCACTACCCTGACCACATAGACAGGCCCAGAGACAGACTATTTGAGGGTCTTACCTACAAATGCAAATGTTTACCCAAGTAAACACACAGAGCTTTCAATCCTAAGTTTGTATTTTACTTTTAAATAATATGAATGGACAGTAAAGAATTATGAGATATTTGATGAAAGTCTCCAACATGAGGGGGAAAAAAACAGAAAAGAGGAAATCAGAGGAAGCACAGACAACACAATAAAATGGAAAGATAATACTTAAATACTACAATATACGCCAGAGAAAAAGCACAAATTTAAGATATAAAAATAAGGACATGGTAGGAAAGTCACAAGAATTATTTTAAGACAGAATCTTAAAAATTAGCAAAAAGTTTTAAATTAAAAACTCAAAAGTTGAAATATGAGCGATAAGGATACTTCTTCAAAATCAAATTAAAAGGTAAAACAATAAAAGTAAATGATGGTATAGAGATTCAACATTTGAAAAAAGGAATTCCAAAAAGAAATAATATTTCAAAAAGGGGAGTTATTATCAAAGAAATATGAGTGTCTTCATTAAAAGCATCCAAATTAATGTGCAGCTCAATAACAAATGAAATGAAGGAGGCATGCAGGCACATATGCACCTCAAGACCCACATTTCATGATTTTAAAATTCAGGCATGAAAAGATCCTAAAAGCTCTCAGAAGAAAAAAAAGAAAATTAAAAACAAGACAATCATATAAACAAACAGGTTTCAGAATAGCATCATATGGCTAGCAACCCTGAAGTTAAAAGAAAATGAATTCGTGCCTTTAAAATTCTAAATTGCTAATATACAATTCCATGCTAGTCTATCATCTTACATAGGTATAATAAATATGTTTTTATTCATATAAAGGCTCAAATTTTTTGTCCCATCAGCAGAAGATACTGGAAGACAAGCCCCCCCTCCCAAAAAAAAAGAGATAAGCCATTAAGAAAAGAATATGGAGATCAGGATCTGGATTCCACAGGAAGGAAAAAGGGATTCCTAGGAATATGGAAGTTCCCAAATGACAGCTAAAGAGGGGACTATGAGAAGGATGCCTCTAGAAGCTGGGAAAGAGGTCAATCTGAAAGATGATTTGCTGTATTTGCATGAACTGAAAGAGTTTTACAGATAAATTTTGGAATAAAATTAGAGCTAAGTATTTAGAAAACTAAGCAAACCAACCAGAAAAGCATATGATTAATTTCTGAAAAAGCAATGTTATATGAAAAAGAAATGATATATCATAGTACAATATATACGAGGTTCATTTATAAATATTATTTGCATTATTCTCAGTAATGTAATCCTTAAGTTAAAAAAATACTTTTATAATAATTTTTAGAGAACAGAATAAGAGGAAGAATTGAGGGATGTGTTATTATCAACACGTAATATTTGAAATATAAGAATACAGATTATTCAAAATTACATGAAGAATGAGTTAAAAAAAAACACAAAAAGTTTCAAAGTGGCTACCTCTAAGAAACAGGAGTCATAAAAGGGTTAGAAAAATGAGAACATTTATATATACATTTTTTAAAATTATAAGCCTGTGGAACTATTTGACTTTTAAATCTACATACATGTACTGTTAAACTGATTTTTGAAAAAAGTTAACCAGGTTTGGGGGAGGGTAAAGAAAACTGCAAATATTTCAAATTACATATAGAAAAATATTGGAAAAATTATACGTCAAAATACTGACTGTGGGACTGGGGTTGTGGCTCAGCTGTAGAGCCCTTGCTTAGCACGGGGTTTGATCTTCAACACCACATATAAATAAAGTAAAATAAAAGTATGTGTTCACCTAGAAGTAAAATAATATTTTAAAAATTCCTTTGTGTATAAATACCACATTTTTTTTACCCATTCATCTACTGAAAGGCATCTAGGTTGGCTCCACAATTTAGCTATTGTGAATTGTGCTGGTATAAACATTGATGTGACTGTGTCCCTATAGTATGCTGTTTTTAAGTCCCTTGGGTATAGTCTGAGGAGAGGGATAGCTGGGTCAAATGGTGGTTCCATTCTCAGATTTCCAAGGAATCTCATACTGCTTTCCATATTGTCTGCACCAATTTGCAGTCCCACTAGCAATATATGAGTGTACTTTCCCCCCACATCCTTGCCAACACTTATTGTTTGTCTTCATAATAGCTGCCATATATACCCCATGGAATTTTACTCAACAATAAAAGAGAATAAAATCATGGCATTTGCAGGCAAATGGATGGCCTTGGAGAAGATAACGCTAAGTGAAGTTAGCCAATCCCCCAAAAAACAAATGCCAAATGTTTTCTCTGATATCAGGAGGCTAACTTACAGTGGGGTAGGGAGCGGGAGCATGGGAGGAATAGATGAATTCTAGATAAGGAAGAGGAGTGGGAGGGAAAGGAAGGAGCCAGGGGATTAACAAGGATGGTAGAATGTGATGGACATCATTATCCAAAGTTCATGTAAGAAGACACGAATTGGGTGTCAACCTACTTTATATACAGAGATATGAAAAAATTGTGGCATATATGTGTAATAAGAATTATAATGCATTCTGCTGTCATGTATTTTAAAAAATCAATTAAACTAAAAAAATATTGATTGTGGCTATTTTAGTTTGCAGAATTACTGATGATTTTAAAATTCATTTTTTTCTGGTGTTTACAAATTTCTTTAATGTATAAATACCACTTTTGGTAATAAGAAAACAAAACAAATGTTGAAAAAAGGATTAAACGCTACACTTTAAAGGAAAGATTCTCGGGTACTCTTTTAAATACTTTAAGCAGCTAGAATTCATAGGCCTAATCATCCGAAGAACTTGATTTTATCACTGAAAATTATATATGAGGAAGATTCTTCTTGTTATTTTCCATTTAAAGATAAGATACATAAACTTTACATGTCTAAAATCATAAGAAGATGCATTGTGGGGAAGAAGCAACTTGCAGTAAGCACATATGTATTCTGAATTAATGTGATTTTAAGAAAATTCACCATAGTTTTTGTCTGGTAGGTTTTAGTTTTGAAAAATTAAATTGTAATCTGTCATAATTCAAATGAACATTTATCTAAATATTCAAAGATGCCTGAAGATATAATGGCTTCACTATGTTCTCAAATTTAATAATATTGTTGTTAATAAGGATAGCTACCCTAAAAAGAAATAAAACTTAAAAATTTCTACTCATGATACCAATATTTCAAATAAGTTTTCTAAAATGAGAACTTCTACAACATTTTCATAATTTCCTTTTTAGTCTGTAGATATTCTGATGAAAAGAGTTAAATTCATGTAAATGTACTTTAAGATGAACTTAATTCTAAACAGCTAGAAGGTAAGTAACAAGATTCTATGTATATTGTAAGAACATTCATCACAATATCAAAATACATAGCTCCTATATAAATCTAATTTATTTTAAAATTACTGAATTTTTTCTTATTTTGATAAAGCCAGGAAAAACAAAAATTATAAGAGAAAAGAATATGTAAATTTTACTACTTTTTTGTAAAACTATCTTTTTTGAAGGAACACTCAAGTACAGGTTAAAATGGTTGGGACCAGAAGTGTTTAGGTTTTGGATTTTTTCTTTGTTGGATTTTAGAATATTTGCATTTACAAAATGAGTTCTCTTGGGAATGGGATTCAAGTCTAAATATGAAATTCATTTGTGTTTCATATATACTTTATACACATAGCCTGAAGGCAATTTTACACAATATTTTTAGTGTTGTCTGCATTGTGATTGCAATATGTCACGGGGTCAGATATGAAATTTTCCATTTGGCTCTCAAAAAGTTTATGAGATTTTGGAGCATTCTGAATTCTGGGTTTTTGGATTAAGGATGCTCAACCTGTATTTGTGATTTTGTTCTATAGCTTTTTTTTTTTCTTCTGGCAATTGTGAAAATTTTGACTCCAAGAAACAGGTACCTGAAGAAAATAAAACTCAGTTTGGAAAAATCATCTGTCAGAGGGAATAAGGCAAGGCCTTGTAAGAGGAAGTCAACATAACTGCTTTACATCATTGGTATTTGTTCTATTTTGCACTTTGCTGTCTTTTAATTGATATATTAAAACTTTTCAAAATACTTCATAGATTTCTTTGCCCTTGCTCTTCTTTATACCAGCTTCTCTAAATGTGCTCTTTACAAAACATGCTTACACAGTGTCTTGGACAGAGTTTAAGAACGACTGTCCAGCTCAAAAGTTTTTAAGTTCTAAAACACAAGTTTTCATACAGGAGACTTAGAAATTCCTGCAAGTTATTTTGTGACCTGTACTTCCATCTTACATAGCCAACTGAGAGAAACAGCAGGAAATTGAAAGAAAAGTAGCAAGAATTTGGTACTACCACAACCACATGGAACCTTGAAGCAACAATTCCTCACTTTCTCAGGAGTTAATAATGTCCCTAAAACAGGCAGAGGTTCTTAAAGAGTCTTAAAAATAGGATTTAACAATCAGTACTTAATGAAAATGATACTAGACATATAAAGACTCATGGTAAGTGGAATGTTTTAGAAGCACCCACTTCTAAACATTTGTTGACGTAAAAAAATCACATTCTAAATCCCTTTTCCTGAATTTCCTTTAATTGTTTAGGGAACATTGGTAAAGACATTATGATCTGCTGAGACAGATCTTCTCAAGAACTGTTTTATAAATTGTATTTCCTCCTACAGTTTTCAAATCAACTTTCATGGGCTGAAATTAAAATTTTTGTCCTTATAATTTGGGGGAGAGCATAAGCAAGTTTGGTAAAAATGCTCACACAGTAAGACCTTTGAACAAAGTGCTGGGGGCAGGAGAGAAGAGAGCTTAACAATGATCTGTTTTGTTCTTTTGTTTAAAGGGGAATGAACTAACTCACACATAAAAAGATCACAAATTATTTAAAATAAGTATTTATTAAATATTAAACTACAAAATTACTTAACTGTACTTGGCAAAACATGACTTTTTAACTATTAAAAGACCCCATGCTTATTTTTCCTTTGAAAAGAAAAAATATTTCGCCTAGAATCAGGCCAGTTCAACAGAAAACAGTTAATAGAGAGAAACCACTGCAGAATAAACAAAGCAGATCAGTGCCATTAGTTCAATCCAGAGCAAAAGACAGCAGCATGTGAAGTGCTAACTGAGCAGGTTATACCCAATCAGCATCAGGCAGCCCTAAACATTAAGCTAAACCAGGACTAGCTAGCTAGCTGCCTTTCAGTTCCTCAAATGTGGCAATCTCAGCCATGCTTTTGCCCATGCTGGATCCTTTGTGTAGTTGACATTTCCCAATATTTTTCCATCATTGTGATGCTCAGGCTTCAAGGTTTCAGCTTCCTTTAACCTTACATCTAAATCAGGTGCTCCCACTTATTGCCTTCTAAGCACTTTATTGCCTCCTTCCACAGTTATTTCCAACATTCTCTTCTGTGTTTGTGTAAGATCTGTGTTTCTTTCCCCAGTAGGCTATACATTCCCCAAAGGCAGACACCATGTCTGCTTTACACAATGGATAGCCAGCAACTGGTGCAAAAGTAGGTACATTTAGTAGAATAAAGTTCATTCAGAGTTCAGTCTTTGGCTTCACATTTGCACATGGCCAAAAAATTAGAACCTTTCCACCTGCTATACTAGACCATACAAACCTTACTAATAAACCAGTGAGGTTAACTACTGACCTGCAAAAACCATCAAAGTATAGGAAAATGAAAATAAACTGCAGAGAAGCATTTTAGCCTTTAAGTGGGGATGAGAAGGTGTTTCCATTAGTACAATCACTCAGTTCTCAGGTCAATAACCTGCTATTTTCTTTGCATTCTATAGATCTCCTTAACTGTTTTCCTTCCTGTTGACACCAATTCTCACCTTGACCAGAATGCAATTTTACAGCATTTAACTCAGTAGTAAGCAGTTTCCATGATGGTACCCACTGCTCTTGCCTTCTAGCATTCACAATCTCTTGAGCTACCAAATACTCACAAAATGATGTTGTAAGACTTTGAGGCCACTACTTTGTGCTCTATCACTCACTCAGAAGGAGCTTATAAGGAAACTTTAGCAGTCCTGTGGAAACATCTACCTGGCACTGAACTGAGTTCTTCTACCAACATTGTATACTAATTTGCCAGCTACATGAATGTATTGTCTTAGTTGGAATCCTCCAGAGCTCAGTGAAGCCTGCAGTCAAAGCTCAGGTGATTTCTTGATTTCTACCTCAAAAGAGATCCTTATCAAGAACTAATCAGTCAAACTCCTCCCAAATTCTAACCTACAGAAATTGTGTGAGATGTTGCTTTAGATGCTAATTTTGGGGGTGATTTATTTTGCAGCAATAGATAACTAATATAATATCTCATTACTCAAGTCCACAATTTTCTAGAAATATCCACCATTAATACAAAGAAAAAGGAGAAACTCATTTTAAAAATTAACCTATTTTCTTCTTTTCCATTAGATCCCAGAAGAAAGTTGAAGAAAACAGTGGTTTGGTTTGGTTTTTATGGTACTGAGGATTGAACCCAGAGGCACTCTACCACTGAGCTACATCTCTAACTAACCTAATATTAAGGTCTTGGAAAACTGCTGAGATTGGTCACAAATTTATAATCCTCCGGTCTCAGTCTTATGTGTAGCTGAGATTATAGATGTGAACCCCCAAGCCTAGCAAAAATGACTAACTTTAAAAAAAGCACTTTAAAAGGATAAAATACTAATTTTGTTCCTGGGGGTAAATAATTATTTTGTATTAAATGAAGGTCAAGATTTTCTGAAGAGATGGGATAAAGGTGAACATTATTCTAAAGATCAGGAATGTGGAAAAAATAAGAAAAACAAATTTATGGGTTAACCCTGGCTGGTTTCTTCCATTTGACATCGTCTTGCTTTTCAGATTCTACTGAGGTCCAACTAAAAAACTGTAGTGACACAAGTGTTTGTATGTATGTGTGTGTGTGTGTGTGTGTGTGTGTGTAAATACACAATATGATCATTGCAGGAAGCAGCAAAGTTGTACTAGAAAGAAAAGGAAGAAGAACCATTTTTAGAGCAGCACTCAGGGAGTAAAGTAATTTTAAGTATGTATATGATGGCAACTGTGAAGTACTAGTCTTATTTCTCTATGTAGGGAAGGTTTCTTAATTTTTTTCTTTTTTTGTTGCCATAATACATGTGGAACATAATGTACTCCAATCAGAAACAAATTTATCACCATGATGACTCCAGACTCCTAAAGGTGGTGGTGGGCATATTTTTATTCTTACAAAGACAATTTTTTTAACAAAAAATTTGGAAATCGCTTCAGATTTTTAAAAAATTATTATTGTTCACCTTTTGCTGCTTCCATTTCCTTTCTCAAGTTCCTCTCTAGACCTCCACTTTTATAATTACCCAGGCTAGAAAAAAGAAAAAAACTTAAATAATTAATAGTGAAGCAATGACTATTTTCTCTAACATCTTCAAGACCCTTTTAAAAGATGGGAAGAAATAACAATGAAAACCTTTCATCATCCACTAACAATAATCTTTGATTTGTCTAGAAATTCTTAAGAGTTTTCTTTCTAAAGAAGACAAGGAAAAAAACAGGGCTTTTTTAATCATGAGTTGTTAGATTCTATTCAAATAGCAGACCCAAGACAAACACCACTGAACTGTCAGCCTAACAGTGAGGAGAACGAGATTCCATATAGACACTCAAAAAACTACACTGAATTTTGATGAGAAACAAAACAAACAAAAACCCAAAGTGTAACTATATCAGTTTGTATAGAGAACTACATCATCAGCAACCACTAATGACCCCTCAGCTTTCCAAGCTCCTTAAAAAGAAAGAATCAGAAAGACAAAAAAAAAAAAAAAAAAAAAAAAAAAAAAAAAAGAATCCTCTACAAGCAAAATCCAGTTAGCAGAGCAAAATGATTAGATAGTTGACCAGTATTATCTGCTTAGTAGCTAACAACCTCGATGCCAACACTGAAGTTCTGGAGTTTGAGACTAAATCTTTTAAGTGAATTCTTAATTAGCTTTAAAGAATTAAAATGATTTTGATTCGATGAGAAATTCTGAGCCAGAACTAATCAATTAAGCTGCTGCTGTACTCCTGACCCACTGAAAATGTGTAAGGTAATAAACACTTATTGTTGTTTTAAGCTGTTAAATTTTAGGATAATTTGTTATGTAGCAATGCACAACTAACCTGCCTCTCTTCACTCAAGTTGACATGATTTGCAAGATTTTCATCATTAAGATAAAGTGCAATGAGAACTGTTATATAAAGAAATGTAAGATATATTTTCATTATACAAATAGTTACAAAACAATACTTTTTTTCAGACACTATTAACAATTAGTTGACAGATGAGCTTAGTGCTTATTTTCCTATAAAAACTGGTAAAATAAACATAAAAATTGATACGTAATATAAAATTTTTGTTTCAAAAAGTCACCTACCCTTAAGGGGATCATGCTCTGCTCTCATAATATCAATGAGGGAATTTTCCAAAGAGTGCATATTTAAACTGTCATACATTCTACTTCGATCCTAGAAGAGAAGAAAAAAAAATAGACTTACTATGTATGCAATTTTTTCAAATAACTGTTAAAAATACTATGTAAATTCTCTTATATATAATAGGTCATATGAATATTATTACTAAGCAACTGTATCTCAAGAAAATATCATATCTAAGAATGTAAGAACTATAATATCCCTTACTGAAGGACAACTATTTTCAATTTATTAATCTCCAAAGTATCATATCAAAAATAATCTAATTATATTGGCAATATTAATGCAATACAGTAAAATAATTTCTTTTGTCATTCTCTATAAAGATTCTTGAAATACTATACACACAAAGAGCAATTTTTAGTAGTTTAACTTCTAAACTTTTCTCACATATCTAAGACGACAGACACCAGAACTTAGAAAATAAATATCTGAGAGAAAAGGATTTAATTCCATAATTGCACCGTACTTTAAACATCTATCAGACATTTTATATTATTTAAGACATCTGAATTTCATAACAATAAATGCATAAGCATTATATACATTAACAATCATAAGCATGAGATACTAATATCAGAACAAAGTCTAATGATTAGAATATTCAAATTGTGCCCTCCATTGTGCTCCTTCCCATATTAGTCTCTCCATGTGGCAATCCTACCTTTCCCAACTACCTTGCAAAGGTGGCAGGTCTGAAGAGTAAAAGAACTTTCAGCTAAGTTTTCCACTTCACCAAATCTCAGAACAAAATTTTCTACATTGTCAGAAGCCTTGTTTGCTAAATACCTTTTCCCTTTGCTTATTAGAAGAATTTGATTTTTTTACCACCCATGAATTTATACTGTACTCTGCTCAACACGTACTCAATGTCCATGAAAAAATATATTTCAGAAAATACCACAGCAAGTTGTAGCCCATGCCCTCCAAATAGCCTGGGAGTCTTTTCCTAAAATATGTCAGTGCCATCCCTCACCCACTCCTGTGTGTGTGTGTGTGTGTGTGTGTGTGTGTGTGTGTGTGTATAAATATGGAGGAGACATGATAGGCCATTTTAAATTCTCAACAAATGATTCCCACAGAAAACAGGGAAGAATCAAAAAATTAAGTTAGGGAAAAAGAAACCTCTTTCTCCAGAAATCAAAGTTAGGTATTTCTCAACTTGGATCCATGCAGTTTGAGACTAGTACAGAATCTCTGGGATTATATTCAATGTACATACATGTGTGTATAATTTTTTTCTCAAGACAAGTTTTATACTTTTTCAAGGGGGTCTACAATACAGAGAAGATTCAGAACCAGCTGTTCAGAAGCAAAGAAAAACATAAAAAGCTTTCTTAAGAATATGTTCATTTATTTACTCTACTTTTATGTTTAAATTAAGGTTGTAAACTTTTTAAAACTAGGGGGCCAGAGTCAGTATTGTAGACTAAACAAGGTTCTGTCAAGGAATTAGAAAGGGAAAAAAGTAACACTGAATGATGACAAGAAAGCTGGACAGCAAGGGTTATTCCACTTTATCACTAGAGTGAATGAACTCTATCAGTCCCCATTACTGATTTTTACTGAAAGACCCCTAAGGAATAGCACTGGCAGTGTGACAGCTGTTCACTGGAACAGTGACCTTGTCGGTGAAACAGGTACAGAGAATCAATGAGCTATAACATTGCTTCCAAAACTTGAATTATCTGGAAGGCTGGTTAACACAGTTTGCTGAGACACATCAATGGAGTGTGGATAAGTATATTTGGAGTAGCACCTGAGAATTTATATTTCTAACAAGTTTTCAGGTGTACTCATGCTGCTGGCTTATAGCTATAAATGAGAAAGAGTTCTGTACTCTCTTCTAAATTATTAAGCCTCTGGTTCTTGTAGAAAATAATCATGTCAGACTAGATGATACCTAAAAGTCTATTTTAAAAATTATAGAAAAGACTCAATCATATAACAATAAATGAAATACAACTGGAATAGACAGGATTGCCTTTGGGCAAAAAATGACCTACAATTTTAGGAATATCTCCAAATATTTCCGTCTTTTGTGCTTCCACTATACTGTAAGTTAATTCAACTTCTAAGTTAATTAAGTCTAGAGACATTCTAAATACAGAACACTGTTAGCTCTCAAATGTTTATTAAATAAATACTACTTTCTTTTACCATAAAAAAACTTTATAAAAATGTGTAAGTAGATTTCTATGAGGACAAAGATTATACTTTTTAAATTATAATCATACAGGACTATGAAACTTCTTAGAATCCTTAATGGAATAGGTAGTCAGATGTTAACTGGCTAAGTTGAAACAAGTATCATATTAATGTAGCCTTGCCATCCAACCCAAATTTACAATTACCCACTGGAAGATTAAGTGCTATTAATATATTTGATGTTTTAAGATATATTTAAAATAGTTATAAAATATAAACTATCATGATAAAAAATAATGTTAATATAATTAAGGAAAAAACATTGAATGATGTATCATATAGGTTCTAAGAGTACATTATAAATACTTTAAATATCATATATTCAACTTACTCTAAATTTTTGGAAAGAAAATGTACTGTAGAGTTCAAAGCTATCTTTTCTGGTTGAAAATTTTGAACAAATTCAACTTATCCCCATTTTCAGTCAATCTATGACCTTAATTAATGGTGATTATTAATATCACCCAAACAATATTGATTTCTCTTTTTCTGTTTGAGAGTGGGAGGTGCCTCCTCCTTCTATTGCAAGGTGTGTGGTCTTAATCTAGAGCACTGTAAAATTACTGAAATAATTCCACATACATTGTCACTGGGACATTAACAAAATTTAAGGCAACAAAGTGAAAATGCTTAAGCAAACTATTTAATTAATATCAGTAACCACTATGTGATCAACTCCAATAGTTGTCACTAAAAAAGTTGATATATTAATAACTTTAGCTTGAAACTTATATCCAAACAAAATAGTGAAATGCCCACTTATTACATGATCCCTTATTTCCATTTTTATCTGAAGTCTTTGAATATGAACCAAATGCCCACTTTAGGAAAATAAATAGCAAAGCTGTTTTAAAATTATTAGCTTAGTTATACTTTATTAAGCATCAGCTACATCCCATATGATTTTTATAGCCTAGAGTAAGCAAATAAGTCATGGCATCTCAAAATCACCTTTTAAATTTAATGAAGTTTAGAGGTTCCTATGCAAAAGATAGAGAAAATCCCATTTAGTAAACTGAGGATTAAAATCTGACTTCTGGAAAACCAGGAAGAAATCTGGCTATAAAATAAATATGTTTAAAAATAAAATAAAATTTAAAAATAAATATATTATTCTAAAATAAAGCTATTGAAATATTTGTATTCATGCAAACACCATTAGTTAAAATAAAAAGCTCTGATGTAGGTTTAAAGGAACCATGAATATACCAATACTTATATTTAATAATAAATATGGACAATTATAGCAATGGGACTTCCATTTATTATGATTATTTAAAAACTGCCAATATACTTAATAAAAATAAAAATCTTCAAGGAAAAGTTTATACCCAACCTATTTTACAATATGCAAATTATCTGGCAAGGAATCAATTAAATGGGGTTTTAGAAACTGATTGTAAACTCAATCCTACAATAACAAACAGCAAAAATACTAGAACATACTGGTGAAAAAGTACCTCTTGTAGTCTAATAGTTATTTTATCATTTTTAATATTTTTATTTAGGTATTAACGATAGCACTTATTGGACCATCAATGAATTCCTAGGCTGAAAAACACAGAAAAGAACTAAGTAATCCTGATGTTGAAGATGATCCAAGAAAGAATTACAAATACTAAAATTAAGGCGTTCCAAGTATTACATTAGATTGGCATGACAAAGGAACTCAAACTTAATTCAAAGGGAACTTTTGATGTAATATTTTCTTTTGCTTTGATATATTCAAAACTATTATATTTCAAAAAAAAGTAGTCAAGTAGAAACTTTTCCTCTTGAAAATGAAGTATTCTCCCAAAGAAAAAGGAGATGAACATAGAAAAACCCTACATCCTTTTATCTACTGATATGACAGATATCTAAATATGCATTATTCTGTACAAGCAGAAAGATGAGCTATTATTATATTTTCAATATTTGTGTTTCTTTATATTTTAATTCGAAAACAAAGTTGTGCTAATGCTTTCCCCAATTTTAAGTATACATTTATTATACAGTCCTAATTACACAATGCTAGTGAACCATACAGAATTAGTGGTAGATGACCTCCTACACTGCTTTACCACACCATGTAGCATGCAGTCTCATAAACTCTCATCATTTTCAGTTGTTCCACACAGATACTTTGTTCATCCAACTAGGCTCTTATTTTCTCAAAGGCAAGAATAGTTATTTTTCCTCCATCTATCCCAAGTGTAATTAAGACACTAGTACAAGCACAATGAACATAATATTTCTTGAACTAACTTTATTTACTCTGAACCTCACTCAACAAAGTGAATTTCAATAAAGTACTGTGGTAGTCACTCTGAAAAATAAAAATATTTTTTGAAAATTTTAAAAGGCCAAACTCTACTGAACTTATTCTAGTACCAACAAGGATTAAAAAAATTAGTAAAACAAATGTACAATCAATCAAAATACATTCTGCTCTCATATATACCTAATTAGAATAAATAAATTTTAAAAAAAGAAACAACCCAACTTTGGATATTAGAAAAAAATAATTTTAAAAGAATGCTGAACATAATGGAAAGTGTTTTAATATAGTAGTAAGTGGAAAACTAGATTTACTAATGTGTGTCAACTCATAAAACTGCTAAATCACATAAAAAGCACAAAGGAAATTAAAAATATTGATATTAAAAATTATTAAAACAAGTAAGAAAATATTGCAAGTACAATAAAAGATTAAACACAGGATAAGAAACATTAAAAAGCAAGCATCCACTACCCAAGCACATATATAAGAGCCCATTCTCTTTCATACTCAATCAGTATGTGAGTATGAACACCTGTGCCCTAATTACAACTTTATTTTTAATTAATTTTTTAATTTATATATGACAACAGGATGCATTACAATTCTTATTACACATATAGAGCACAATTTTTCATATCTCTGGTTGTACACATAGTATATTCACACCAATTCGTGTCTTCATACGTGTATTTTGGATAATAATGACCATCACATTCCACCATCATTTCTAACCTCATGCCCTCTCCCTTCCCTTCCCACCCCTCTGCCCTATCTAGAGCTCAGTGGTTCCTTCGACAGAGAATCTACAACCAAATTACAACTTAAAGAATGCTTTCTTAGATGAATTACTAAACTTAGTGTGCAGTTACATACTGATTTTCATAAAGGGGAACAAAGAGTCACATAATTTATTTTTCTGAGAAAAAAACTCCAAATTGTGACTCACAATATTATTATATCTTCAGTATTAAATATTGGTCAAAAATTCCAATTAATTCAAGTTAATTTATGTGACATAGAGGAAAAATGCAGAATTGATAATCTCCAGAGTTAAGAAACAGGTTAGGGAACAGGCCAACATGCCTTTATAGGCTTCATAGAATTACAGTTGCAAGATAGTGCTTTGTTTACCGTGATATGCCATATATAAACTTGTAAGTAATAAAAACCTCAGTTAAAAGGATATTTACTTTGTGGCTTAAAATATCCAAGTATTATTGAATAAATATAGTATAACATTAACTTCTACTTGGAAATTCCATTTTAAAATAATTTAGAAATGTGATTTATAATTCTAAATTATAATTTAGAAATGTGATTTCCTGCAAGAGTAACTATGGTTAAGAAATTCTTAGCCCAAAAGAATTCACAGAAATATGTAGTAAACATTTTTAAATTAATGTGTGTAACTATTTACATTTGTTTTCTAAAAATTTTAAATCTGAAGCTTTTTCATTAAAAAATCTTAAGAAAGACCAACCCACAAAATTTTACTTACTAATAAATAAAATCAACTTATGAAACTTTTTTTCATTTATTGAATTTAATATGTTCAGATCTTGATGGTAAGTAAGGTCTGAAGTGTTCAACTACAAGAATTAAGACTTAAGTTCTATATTTTAATATATTCACTTTATCAGGTTAAGTATGAAGAAATTAAAAGTTGTTTTATAATAATGTACTTTTAACAAAAAACGTTATATTAAAACATATATGACAAAAAGTCATAAATGAAAATACTCTCCCCAGATATTTAAGTGATGAAGCATATTCTATGATTTTAATTTTGAAAAACAAATAAAAACCACTCAATATTTTAAAATGCCAATTCCAGTTTGTAGCTGCAGCAGTTTTTTTCCTAAATATTTTTTTTTTGTTGTAGACAGACACAATACCTTTATTTTATTTATTTTTATGTGGTGCTGAGGATGGAACCCAGCGCCTCACATATGCTAAGCAAATGCTCTACCAACTGAGCTACAGCCCCAGTCCATGCAGAAGTATTTTTAAGAACCTCAACTTCAAATACCTCAACCTTTTATGGAAAGATGGAAACACGGAACAAATTAAGTATAAAACGGACCCTTAGAGTACTGAAATGAGACAACATTGCTTTTAAGACTCTCAGAAAGGTCATATGCTACCACCGCTGCCATAGACAAATGCCTTAGACTCTTCCCAGCAAGAACCTAAGACTCTCATTCTAAAAATAAAGGCCAGGGTTTGGGGTGAGGAAGCAAGGAGAAAAAGAAATGGCAAAACAGATCAAAGAATGTATAAGAGCTGGCTGAAAAGGCTTCACATGGCCTAGTTCAAGGTCCTCCTTTTATAGATAAGGCATCTATGACCCAGAGACATGAAAACCCATAAACTGTTATATTTAATGTCCTAACGATTTTGAGGAAGAGGAAGACAACCCAGGTTTCAGACCTCCTTTCCTTCCAGTTGAGTTTAATTTCCACTATCTTCTTTTTTTTTCCATGGTCTTCAGCTTCATCATATCACACTTCTGAGTCCATGTGGAATACTAATATCTCTGCAGTTTGCCAAAAGAATATATATATGTAATACTAAATTCCTGTCTCCTAAAATGAACTTACCTAAAGCCCCAGGTTATTAAACTGGTAAAAGCAGAGTGGCTTAGACTGAAGTCTAAGTGGAAGGACACAGCCTTTGTCCTGCGGCAGTCCCAGAGTCCAGTTTAAAGAATGTCCTTTTGTTATCACCTCTATCTACTGTCTAGCCCCATTCCATCAAAGAAAACCATTCCAATAAACTAATTTCTCAACCTTTGCCTCTGCCTGCAAGGACCCTTTCTACCATATGCATATTCTATTGCTTCTGCACATACACTTGGAATAATTGTGTCTATTCCTAAGAATATTTCCAAAATAATATTTTTAATTTTCCTAATATACCATCGCATAAGCATTTAGTATTCCATTTGAACAATAGAAAAGTGCTACCATAAAAATGTCACTAATATAGATTAGCTAGGCCAGAGTGAAGAAGAAATAGGAATAGATGGATAGCTAATATTAATGAGTAAATTAATTGTAAATTACATCGGATAACTATTTCAGAGCACAGATCCTTACAGAACGATTTTTATATATAGGCAGGACCTGTCTTAAACAACTGCTAATGATTGATTATTGAAGTTAGTGCTAATCCTTAGATTAAAATTCTATTTACAAATATATTATTAATCTGCTTATACAGTCCTTACTCAAAGTCATCTCTTGATAAATTAACTGAGGAAAGGCCTTAGCTAAGGATAAAATAGCTCCATTCACTTAACTCACATAATGTCATGTGTAAGCTCAATCAAACTTGGGCTCTGTGAAAAAGAATCCTCATATGTAAGGAGGGAGCTTTCTATGTCTTGTAATAATCCTCATCACCTGCTACCCAGTATACATACAAATTCACTCTGCAGGAGGAAAGACAGCATTCTGTAACCACTTGAAGGATATGAGAACAGTAATAAAATTTAGAATAAATAATTATACCATAAAGTTTATTTTTATGAAAGTAAAAAACTGAATTAAGACAGGGCCTTTTCAGAAATATATCTCAATAATATATTTCAAATATGAAATCTCTATATCAGGTTTCAGAACAAAAATTTACTGGAAAGTTTTTTAAAACATAAAATATAAGGCTGGATGTTAAGTAAATATGAGATTTTGTACCTAGCTGCAAATAATTCTGAAAGGACATAAAATCTGTTTAGTTTGACTGATGTTTAAAGTCAGGTGCTCTTGAGTATATAATTAACTTCTTTCATTCAGAAACAAATTTTATTACGCCTTAGAAATATAAAATGATTACAAATCTTTTATATATAAAGATGAATATTCTATATTAAATAGTAAATCAAGGTGATCTTTAAAAGTAAATTGCTTTAATGCCCTGTAACATATGCTTAAATAGGCATATCTGAAAAGTAATGATAAATCCTACTCATAATGTAAATACTAAACTCGACTCAAAATCCTGAAAAATATACACTGTGCAGCCTACCTGGTCTATTCTGGATGTTCCGGCTGCAGTGCACCAACTATCTTGGAGTGAATCTGAGCCCCAAGCTGGCAACTGCAAACTAGATCTCACCTTCAATAGCATAGAAGTTTTCATCAGAAATGAGCAATTTTCTTCCCCATACCCGCCCCCTCCCCCAAAAAAAGGAAAAAAAAAAAAGAAACAAAAAACAATCAAAAGTTCTTTCTCTTAAATCTTTGTTCAATCCTCTAAAGATTTTAGGGAAAATAAAATCTTATTTGAAATAGCCATAATGAACTTCAACAAAATATTCATCAAAAAAATGATCAACAAAAAAATTTTAGCTTGGGAAAAAAAACTGTTTATCACCATAACTATTAGGCCATACTTTGGAAAATTCAGTCACTGGATAAGTAAAGACAAATTTGAATTAGATGTAATACTCTTGATATTATTTTGCCATAATTAAAGCTGTATTCAATGTATTCTAATATCCAGACAGCTCAATATAGACAAATCTATGAATCACTATAGTTCCAGAACTTTTTAGGTTCACTATGTTATAGGAGAAACAAAATTTGATTACACAATAATAAATTTACTTATTTTAAAAGAACTGCCAATTAAAAGCTTCAATCAGTATTTAAGAAAAATGAGATTTTTCAACATTTTAAGCA
Organism: Spermophilus citellus; assembly: GCF_964194105.1. Taxonomy (NCBI): domain Eukaryota; kingdom Metazoa; phylum Chordata; class Mammalia; order Rodentia; family Sciuridae; genus Spermophilus; species Spermophilus citellus. The sequence continues at coordinate 10,381,691 of NC_138189.1, read as the reverse complement.
GCTTATTTTTCATTATGTGCTTAGAGAATGTTTTACATTCTCAATTTTCTCTATGTATCTCACCATCTATATGCTTAAAAACTAGGACTTTATTTTTTTCCATTTACTAATTTTACTATACACTACAACTGCTGGTGCCACCCAACTTCCTATTTTGAAAGATTAACATTAGAAATAATAAGACCAATTACATACCATTCTTACCTGTAAGGGTAAGAGTGTATTACTATTGTTGTCTGTTCTGAACACATTATCTTCAATCCAAGATTTTGGAGTCAGTGATGGAGTAGAGCGAGTAAATTTCGGTGGTGCTATGACATTACCAGAGAATGGTTTCTTCAATGGAGATATCTGATTCATGGTTCCTGGAATTCCCATGTTTCCAGTTCTACGATGATCTCTGCCATGCACTGCTCCCCAGGACATGCTTCCAGTGCCCCAGCCACTGCTCTGGTGGTTGCTCCAAGGCGATTGTTTCAGAAGAGGCTAGGGAAGATACATCTCTATTTAAATTATAGGCTTTAAAAAGCTTGTAATTCAAGTTTAAATTTTAGACCTTAGCCAGGAATTTATGATCATAAAAAATGAAATATATAAAACTGAAAAATATAGTTGAAATAGCTTACAAAAAGCAATAAATTTGAAATCTTACTATATAAAATCATACTTATTACACAGTGGGCAAGTTTTTGCCATTTTACCTATTATAAATATTTCAAAACAATTACTCAAATAGAACCATGAACTTATTTTTTTTCCTTTTAGAGAAATGTATGCATGACAAAGATGAAGAAAAAATTTTTACTTTTAAATTAACTTTGAATTGAACTTTGAATATTCTTAAAGATAGAGCCGACATCGTAATCCTAAAGGAACCATATTCTGCTAGGTCTTTCTTAATTAAGTGGTCTTTCTTAATTAAAATATCCCAGTTATGAGTGAAATTTGAGCTTCCAAAACAAGGTATATTACTACAAAAGTAGCTAAAGTTTAGAATTATTACACTGTTCTATGAATTAAAAATCTTTGGGGATAGTGCAGTATAGGAAATGTGTGTTTTGTTGTTGTTGTTCTTTTTTTGCATTGTGTACTCAATTTTTAAGGTATCTAGCTCCAGTTGTTGCAGTTTCTTTTAAAGTGTTATTTCACTTAAATATCCATAAATTGTTAAGCAATTATCTGATGTTACCCATAGGTGGATCCACTGAGATATGTTGCCATAAGCAATGATGGACTTTAATTATTCTTAATAATCTTAATACAAGTCTCCATTAAGTTCATTCATTTTCAAGAGTAAATTATTCTAGTTTAGAACCTACGACAAGAAAAGTTAAGTCATCAGATAGAAAATTCACTGCAAGTCTAAAAGCAGTTTGTGCGTGTGTATGAGTTGCTAGCAATTCTACTATAAAAATAAGCTAATATTCTTACAATTTTGTGCTAACATTCAGCCAATGGAAATGTGGACCGTGCCGTTACTAAAAATCAGTAAATATGGTGGTACCCTTACTGCTTCTCTCAAGACAATTTTAAACACCGCTGACCTACAGTACCTTTAAAAATATCTTAAATGCTAATGTAATCATGAACATATACCACTCTCCCTCCACAGTTCAGAAAGGGGCTGTGGACAAATCACTCCATGTATGAGGCCTTCCTTCGCTTACTAAATGATTCAAAGTTCTCTTCAATGGTCTAAAATTCCACACGAAAGCTGTGTGACCTCTTACACTCCGTGGCGAGCCTGTGTTTTGGTCTAAGAGCAGATTGCAGTTAAGTATGGATCATGGTGTAAGTTCTGCTAGTGTTCCACACCACGACTTTAAGAACACAATTACACAGGGCTGTGGCAACCTTTCAGTTAAAAAATGAAGAACCCGAGGCACAAAAGATAGTGCTCAAAATTAGGTAAATCATGGAAAAGTATTATAATATTCCGAAATTCCATATTTTCAATCCCAAAGGCCACATTCTTTCTCTGCGAGGAACCAGAGATTCAACAAGAACTGTTAACTGTTACTTGGGTCAATTTAGATAAACTGTCAACTGTTACTTTGGTTAATTTAGATAGTATTCACCCTTGAAAACTTTGGCAATGAAGAAAGTTAGGTCGGCGCCGCTTAAGGTCACGCTCTGCTTCTGTCAGTCCCTGACCGCGAAACCGACTGGGAGGACGGTAACAAACGCTGCCCAGACTCAAAGCCGAACCGCTCCTCCGTGACGCGGTACCCGGCGCCGCCCGGCAGTGCTGCGGGGACCACGGCGGGGCGTGCGGTCGGGGTCGCCACGCGGAGCGCGGTCCCCGCGGCGCCTCGGCGGGCGCACCCCGCTGCCCCGCAGGCGGCCCGCCCGAGCCCGCAACCCGCCGCCAGGAAGGGCTGTCCGCCCTGCGTTCGCCGACGGCCGGGAGCCGGGCGGCGCGCCCGGTGCGGGGCACCTTCCTCCGCCCGCCGCCATCCCGCCCGGGCCCTGGCCCCGCCGCCCGGGCGTTCGAGGGGGCGTCCGCCGGCCGCCGCCCCGGCGAGAACCCGGCCCGCAGCCCGCCGCCGCCCGCCGGCGCTGTCACCGCGGCGCGGCCTCCCCCCCCATTCCCGCTCCCGCTTGGCGACCGAGCGGCCTCTCCGCCGCCGCCCGCCGTACCTGGTGGTGGTTGTACGAGTTCCTCTGCTGCAGGAAGGCGGCGGCGGCCGCCTGGTGCTGCTGCTGGAGCTGCGGGCTGACGGGCGACCTCCGGCTCTGCGGCTGCTGCGGCGCCGCGGGCGGCGGGGGCTGCTGCTGAGGTAAATTCATGGCGGGCGGCGGCGGGGGCACGGTGGTCGCCGAGAAGGGGCCGCCGAAACCGCCGCCGCCGCCGCCGCCGCCGCTCGCCGGCACGCTGAGCCCCGCGCAGCCGTGCGGCGACACGGGCGAGAAGCTTGGGAAGAAGGCCGGGTTCATGGACGACGGGAGCCCGGGGTAGAAGCCGTTCTCCGAGTCCGGGCTGGGCGGCGGCATGGCGCTGAGCGAGCCGCCGCCGCCGCCGCCCGGGGTGGTGGCCGAGGAGCCGGGCGCCTGCGGCTGCTGCTGGGGCGGCTGCTGGGGCGGCGGCGGCGGCGGCGGCTGGGGCGCCGGAGGCTGCTGGGGCTGGGGCGGCGGCGACGCGGTCTGCACCGACCAGGGGGTGCCGAAGCCGGGCAGCGGCGGCGGCGACGCGGAGCCGCCTCCCCCTCCGCCACCGGGGGGCCCCCCGCCCCCGCCGCCGCCCGGGTGCGGAAGGTCCGGGCTCTGCAGGCTGCTGAAGGCGCCCGCGCCGAGCGCCCCGCCGGGCAGGAGGTTACTGGGACTGTTGAGCAGAGGGTGGTTGGGGGACTCCATGGAGCCCGGCGCGGGGTTCACCGGCGGCGTCGAGGAGGCCAAGCCCGCATTGGGGGGCTCGGCGGCGCTGCCCTCGCCCGCGGCTGGGGTCTTGCGAGGGCTGCCCGCGCCTCCGTGGCGGCGCCGCAGGGCTGAGGGCGGCGAGGGCTGGAGCTGCGGGAGCGGGGGCGGGTCGGCCGGGCGCTGCCGCGGAGTGAAGTCCTGTGGCGGGAGGTGCTGCGGGTGCGGGAGACTGAACTGCTGTGGCTGCTGCGGCTGCTGGCGCTGGGCGAGCTTCGCCGGCTGGAGGAGCGTGCCGCGCGGCGGCGGCGGCGGCGGGCTGAACTGGCCCGGGCAGTGGAGCGGCGGCGGCGGCTTCGAGTCCGGAGGGTGGGGATGGTGGGGAGGGCTGAACTCTTTCCTCTTCTGGCTGCTCAGCTGCTGCTGCTGCCGCTTACTGAAGTCCTGCGGGGAGGAGGTGCGGCAGCAGCAGCAGGAGGAGGCGGAGGAGGAGGAGGGGTGGTGCAGACTCGGTTTGAAGTCCTGGGAGGGGAGGAGGTGGGTCACACCCGCGTTCGTGCAGCCGCCGGGGTGGTGGTTGGGGAGTTTCTCCGCGGCCGCCACCCCCGAGAGTGGCCGCGCCGGCTGCTGTGTCAGCCCCAGTAGCAGCTCATCCTGCATGGTCTGCTGATGCGCCAGGAACGGGGAGGAAGAGGAAGCGGCGGCGGCCGAGCTGCCCGCGCCGCCGCCTAGGGGGCTGGAGAAGGGGGAGGCGGCCTCGGAGAAGCCGGTGACAGGCAACGGCGGCGACGAGAGCGGGCCAAAGGGTGTGGCGGAGGGCAGCGGGGAGGTGGCCGCTGCAGGACCCGCGGCGTGGGGACGGTACGCCCCGCCGCCAAACGGGGACCCCGGGGTGCTGCTGCGGAGCGGGACGGTCTGCAACACCCCAAACCCGAAGTCCCTCATCTATCAGGCGGGCGACAGCGAGAGGAGACGCGCCCCGTCTCCTGCCCCGCCTAGGAAGCCGCCGGCGGTCGGGCGGCGCGGCCGTGGTGGAAGGAGGGGAGTCAGTGAGAGAGGGACACTGTGACTGAGCCGGGACTCCGACTTGGGCCCCGCCGCCCCTCACGGCGGTCACCGCCGCCTCCCGAGACCCGCTCGGGCGCCGCCGCCGCCGCCGCCGCCCTCTCCGCTTAAGAACCCCGGAACGTGCGTCAGCGCCACCTCACAATCGCGCCGCCCCCCGCGGTGCGTCCCGGCACGCGCGGGCGCGAGGCCGCCGCGCCCCCGCCGCCCCGCCCCCGCCCCGCCCAGCCCATCATTAACATGCGGCTCGGCTAGCCGGCGCGCGCTCGCGCTCTCGGGAGGGCGAGCGGCGCGGGAGCGAGCGGCGCGACCCCTCGCTCAGCGGAAGAAGCAGAGGCCGGTTCGGGGGGAGGCGGCCGGCCAACAGGGGTCTGGAGTACTGGGCGCGCGCTGGCATGCGAGCACGCGCGGGCAGCCTGGACGGTTCCTGGGCAACCGCCTCTCCAGGCGCGGGGTCCGCGCAAAGCCCATCAAGGTCTCACGGGCCTCCTCCCCGCGCGGCCCTGCCTTCTTCCTGTCACCCTCGTCCAGCCCTTGGTCACGTGAGGACCGGCTTTTCTAGGAGGGGCCGGCGGGCGGGGGAAACTGAGGCCGGGCGCCCGACCTGCGCGACCCCGCGTGGGAGCGGCGCCCGGTGCCCGCGCGCAACGCAGTCCGGCCCAGGCCAGGTCCGGTCGCAGATTCGCGGGTCCGAACTCTGCCGGCAGAAGGGCGTCTAGCTGTGCGGCCTCCCCGCCGCCCCATGGCATCCCGACTGGGAGCGGTCGGCGTCGCCCTGGAAAGCGCCTTCTGGGTTTGTTTCCATTTTTAGCCGGGCGTGTGGCGTGCTGTCACCGACCTTTCTGCAGCTGCGCGAAGGTGTTTTCTGCAGGCGAAACCTAAAGCGCTGGAGCCCGGTTCTGTCCACCGAACATTTTCACTTCACTAAGGAGAAACAGAGTCTCTGGACCCTGACACAGCTCCGTGTGGTTATTTGCACTCTTACAAGCTTGGAGCGGGTTATGAGGCGAGCTCCCATGGTAACCCTGGGCCAGCTCCAAGTCCTCCTGTTTCATAAAAGCATTCAGTGTGCTGTCATCGGGACCTTGGCGTGTGGGACTCCTCCCCAACACATCCATTCTGGCATTCCCGCCCCATCCCCCAGGGAGACTAATTTAAACATTTCCTAGGCTTTATTAATTTTCAAGGGAGAAAGATTTCTCACATCAGGATAAGAAGGAGATTCTGACTCAGCAGCAGGCTTGTTGAGGCTTGCAAAATGGAAGGGGAGACCGCAGTGCTCTCTCAGGAGCACTGAAAGGATCTCGGATCCTGTGTATTTCCCTTCCTATGGAAACATTTTACATAGGGAGAGTGGTTGAAGGTGTCCATAAAGAACGCAGTGATCCGTACTACATAAGATATGCAGTTCATATTCCTGTTTCACAATTTTAACTTTTTTGTTGGAGCTTGGAAGTGAAAGTACAGAAAAATTCTAGAAATAAAGACTAATCTCAAAAGCTGTAGAAGATTGATTCGGACTACTTGATTTTGGTTTACAAGTAGACAGATTAAATATTTAATGTTGTAAATTAGCATACCCTTATTGATGTAGGCAGATTACAGTTCTATGAATCCTCATTCTCTACCAAATTTGATTTCCACTTCTGTTCAGCAATGCAAATATCTATAAATCAGAATAAAGAGTAAAAAGAAAAACATTGCAAGAAGATATGTTTCACGTATAATCTGTATGATATCCTGTATAATGAACTAAGCTTCATATTGTCTTTACAATAGGGAAAAAGTAACTTTTTAAAAAAATTGTAAATGCTTCATAAATTGATCAGGTAAAAAGAAAATTGGTTCCAGTTAATCTTAAAATCATTTTTAACAATTGGACAAAGTATAAACTGGAGAAGTATTTTTATTCTAAATTACAATATCTAGACAATAACCTGAGCCCATTAAAATTAAAAATATAAATGTCCAGTTTTACAACAACTATTGGCATAATCCTAAATATTATTCATTGCTGTATTATACAGGGGAACACGAAGCACTTATGGCAAGTAAAATCTTAAAAATTGATGCATTTTTTCAAGTAATGTTGTATTTGATTGGAATCATTGCAGATAGAACAACAAATATCAAAAGATGAGGACAACATAGACATAAATCTTAGCTCAATCACCTAAGTTAATGCAATGCAAAGAAGAGAGAGAATGTACATTTAAAAGCTAAATGGTGCATTTCTGGGCTATCGTTTGAACAAAACAAGATTTCTTAGTGCTCTGTTACTGGTTTTGTTTTAGGAAATTTAGAGCTATCCTAAATGGGAAAGGGCCATCAAAGTTGGTATTAAATAGTAAGGTCAAATTTCATAGTAAGTACACCAAATTCCTAATCCTAACTGCTATATACTGTGCTCACTAATACATCAAGAGAGTCTTGTGAGGACCCTATTTTTCATAAAGGGAAAAGTTACTTTCTGATATCTAAAGCTTTTAAGCCAGTGAGCCTGCTGTCTGAAATAATAAAAGAGAAAGGTTTGCTCTGGTGGGAGTGGGGTAGGGGGAGGGCAGCAAAAGGTTGGTCCGTGATAGGTCTGATCCTTGAGCAGGGTCTGTCCTAAGACCTTATGAGTCTGTTAGGATTTTTTTTATGTGAAAATATGTTAACTTTATGACTTAACTAAGGACCCTTAGTTTATCCCACAGCCCCTTATTCATTTATTCCCACTGTACTGGACAAGCATTTAAAAAAAAACTTTTGCTTTTCACACAAATCCACACAGGCTCATATAACTAGAATAAAGCTTTTTTTTTTTAATGCAGTTCTTATTCTTTATACATGCAGTGGACTCCAGTTTTAAATTTCAGATTTACTAAGTTGACCTCAAATCACAAAGCTGATTTTAGGGACTGTGATTAGGTCATGAGCTGGAAGTAAAAATCACTGTCCTACAAAACCATCTCACACATTTTGCTCTATCTTGAAACCTCTTGTCACACCTCTCCTGTCCTCACTCTCAGCTGCTGACCTGGCTTTTTATTTCCCAGAATTTCCACAGTTACTCTGTATCTGTCTCTGGACATCTGGCCTTCCCTCCTGCTACAATGGGTGGCCTGTTCACCCTCCTGTCTAAGGTCAGAATCTTCACTGCTGCCCTGGATCTTATCTGCACCTACTCAGAACCAGGCTCCAACAGTTCCCCCTCTCTCTCCTTCAACTTCACCTCTTGGGAAAATACACAAAAGCATGTTTTAGCAGTTCCCATCTTTGAAAAGCAAAACCAAATATTTTGGACCTCCTTTCCCTCTTTGGTCCCCTCTTCTGCTTTCATCTCACCCTGTTTGAATACCTACATAAATGTCTCAAAGATACCTCAAGTTTCACATGTCCAAAACTGAACCCCCCACTTCACTAATCCTCATCCCTCTAGTTTTCCTTGGTCTTTGTCCTCATTCACCACTTCATTATTCTAATTGCTAAGGCCCAAGACCTGAGCAATTGGACTCATCTGTGATTTCTAATCTTGAATCGTATCTGAGCCATCAGAGTGTACTTCTTATTCCACTTCTAAACTATACCAGAATCCAAACACTTACCACTCCCACCATGAGCAGTCTGCTCCAGGCTGTTCTATCTCTCTGGATTGCTACTCTTACCTCCCAACCAGTCTCCACCTCCAATTTTATCCCTCTTCCATCTAATCTGAACATAGCAGCCACAATGGTCCTTTCAAAATGGAATACAGATCACATCAGTTTCACTGATAAAATTTTCTCAGAATGAAAGAATGTTTTCATTAACCAAAAGCTTCTTTCAATATCCCTGCCTCCTCCTATCCCACCATAGAAGGATTACTCACACACCAGGCCAAGTCAGCCTCAGGGCTGTCTTTACATTTCCTACTTCCTGGGATATTTGTCCCCCAGATACCAGCAGGCTCACTTCATCACCTTTTTCAAATTTTTCTCTGTCACTTATTTTAGGTCTCTGCTCCAGGTCATTTTCTTAGTGATAGTTTACCTGACTGACAGTTTCCCCATTCCAGCCTCCCTGCCCTTCGTAGGCTGCTTGATAATGTGACACTTATTAAAATTATTTACCTGTTCTCCTCATTAGACCAAGCCCCATAATGGAAGGTACATTGTCTGTATCGCTCATTGCTGTATCCTCAGTGCCTAGAACAATGCCTGGCACACAGAGGCATTAGAATTGTCAAATAATTCACTGAATGAAGGAATCATTGAATTAATGAATAGCAGTTTAGGAAATAATAGCTGTAAGTATGCAGTGGTAATGTAAGTTTCTGTTTACCAATTGCTCATTTGCTGGCAGGAGCTACGCAAACACCACGCCAGTGCTCCTTCTGTGTTGCTCCTGCCCTGAGCGGATGTCATCATCACATAACCAGTTTCTCAACCTAGAAACATGAATCACCCTGCTCCTCCCTGTCTCTCAGCCTTCAAAAACACTTGGCCATCACACTCTGTCAATTTGACTGCAGCAATGCTGCCCAAATGTGGCCCCTTCAGTCCATCTCCACCGCTGTGTCATAGCTCTGCATCTTTTCTCTGTCCTGCTCCATTCCCAGCTCTTAGCTAGCCTCCTGCCAATTACCCTTCTCAGTCTCTTCCCTTTTACAGTCTCCAAAAACAACTATGTTGCTGCCACACTCTCCTTGTCAGTGTCCACCTACCTGGCTCCCCTAGCATCAAGTAGCTAGGACCCTTCAGAACATATTCGCGACAGGCCTCTTCAGTTTATCACAGGTCACTGTCCATACTCCCTGATCTGCTGAATCAGTCCTGTCGCTTCATAGATCTACCTTCGCACTTGATGGTTCTGCTTCCTGGGACACTTTCTTTCAACCTGCTGAAGCTTCCTTATCTTTTATCTTTTAGGACCCAGCTCAAATGTCTTAGTCTTTCTCGACTCCCCTAGACAGTGCTATGCTTTCACAACACTGTGGTAATGGTTATGTTTTATTATAACAGGTGTCACAGGGACAATAGCTATTTCTGCAGTCCCCTTTACTGCCACAGTACCCAAATTACAAGTGCCTGATAAGTACTTGTCCATCAGTAATTCCCAGTGAATGCTGTGCAAAGGAAAGATGAAGAAAACAAGGTGGGGATAGGAAGGAGAAAGAAGGAAGAACAGGGAGAAGTTTCCAAAACACACAGAGAATATACCATCTTATGGAAGACTGCAGTGTCACTGACATGTTTGCTGGAGAAAAAAAAAATAACAGACCATTAAAACAAAAAGATCTTATTCCCTCCCCCACATTTTCCTTGACAATATCAAATTAAATGGTCCATTCTGGCTATTACAAACTCCATTCTGGTTTTTATCTCATTGATGATGGAAATTATCTAGAATTTCCTTGATGGCAAAATTTAGCCCTCAACCACAATAAAGATCTTTGCAGGTGGTATTACCCTTTTTTGCAGCCTGGGAGATTTGTCATCCGACTCTGACAGCCCAGCCTAGGAGGGAGGCCTTCAACCTGTGCGGTAATTCATTTGCAGAGTTCACTGGACTCTCAGGGACTCTGACCTGCTGCCCTGTTGCTTTTAAGTCCTGGTCAACTATTTTTGGAGGCAGTGCCTCTGCCTCTGTATTTCTTTATTTTACCAATCCTTCTGAAATCATTTATGTGTCCAGAAACTATTTGTTCAGGACGTTCTATGCATCAGACACAGAGGGCATCATTGTGAACAAAACTGAAAACACATGTTCATAGTCACAGAGGCTGTGAGTGAGTGTTGACACTAGTTGACACTAGTTATGATAATTCCTAGCCCTAATTGTCTAGATGGAGTCATAAACAGTGAGATTCTAGGCTGAAACTGACCTACTAAGTTGGCATTGTGCTTGCTGTAACATAGTCTTGCTGGGCTGGTCATGGGTGGAGCCCATGCGGATGGAATATTGAGGTAAGGCACATTCAGCAAGAAGGCAGAAGAAATCACTCACCAAAATGCACTGTAATCCTAGTTTGAAAGGGAATTTCTATTTATTATCTTCACATACATATGAAGTGGAATGCTACTCAACCTCAAAAAAGAGGGAAATTCTGTCATTTGTGATAGATGATATAGATGAAACCAGAGGACACTACGTTAAGTGAAATAGGTTGGCCACAGGAAAACCAAAGCTGCATGGCCTCACTTATATGTAGACTCTAAAACAGTTGAACTCAGAAGAAGCAGAGTGTGGAGTGGTGGTTGCCAGAAGCTTGGGGTTGGGAGAATGGGGAGATGATTTTGGAAGGGTAACAGACTTTAAGTAAGGTGATGGCTATGTTAACTGGCATGGTTCAGTCATTCCACTGTGTCCATTTATCACAAAGTCACTGAATTACCCACAGTTACTATATGATTTTAATTGTCAAAAATAAAATTTAAAAACCTTAGGGCTATGGATGTAGCTCAATGGTAGAGTGTTTGCCTAACACGTATGAGGCCCTGTTTAATTCTAGGCACTGAAACAGTTTTCAAAAAATTTTAAAGAAAACAAAACAATGGTTACTACCTTCATTGAAAAGTAAAGGGTGGAAATTATAATCCTTCAAGCCTCTTCAGTAGCACCTAACAAATGAATAGCAACTGGCAGTGATGACTTTAGAGAGAAACCATCTTATTTTCAAAATACATATTCCACAACAATTCAGAGATATTCCTCAATTGTCCTTACACATTTTTCTTCTGTCTTATTAGAAGAATGAGACCGGGCAGTACATATTGGCTATATGACATTTAATTCTTTCTTTTTTTTTTTTCATCTGACATTCAGAAAAGCCACTTCATTCAACTGGTAAATTATTCCATGCAGAGAAAAATGAAGATGCATTTCGACTAAAGACTAAATATTCAGGCTTTATGGGGATAGAAGGAATTGGAGCTATCAAATTTCATCTTAATATTTTTAGACTCTCAAAAAGATTAAAACTTTATATTGGAAATCATGAATGCTCAGTTAAAAAGAACAAAAAAAAATCATGGAAGCTTATTTGGCAGCAGGCATTACTACCAGGGGTTTGTATAAATAAAGTTTGATTAAAAGCAATGGAGAAAGCCACACTGAGCAAAGGGGGTATTTGTTTTCTAACCCCGGGTCAGTGTGCCATCCTCCTCACTATCTACTTATGTGTACAGACTACTCTTGTAGGGCATCCTAGAGAGGACTGCAGGAATTTCTGCAGTTATGCAACATCTAAAATTCATTTAGAAGCATAAACCATTGTAGTAAATTTGGAGAATACAATTCATAATTATAAGAAACACAAAACTTGATTTTCAATAGGAAAAAAATATTGTAAACTTGTATGGAGAAAGAAGCTTTAGATTTTTGTGATGATATTAATATGTGAATCATATAGAGGGAAATACTATTTTTTTCTAAAATGCTGGAGATGGAACCCAGGGCTCATATACATTAAGAAAGTGCTCTACCACTGAGCTATACTGCCTGCCCAATCCTGATGTTTTTAGGGCCGTGGTTGATGCATATTTATCTCGTATCAGGAGGAGTGATGAGGTGGATACACCAGGGCTGTGGAGTCAGAGGAGACTTGGTTCTTGGTTTGACTCCCTCTGTTACTGAGTACCTGGGGTAATGAGACTTCAGGAGCCTCAGTATTACCATCTGTGAAGGTAAGAGCACCCATAATCTGTGAGGATGATTAGTAGAGTCTTCTATGGTGTTTGACATTATAAATGTTTAAACAAACAAATAAAAAGCGTTAGCTATCATCTACCATGCAGCTTAAGGTAAGGAGCTGATTAGAAGGCCGGCTTGGAGGAACAAAGTGAGGGTCAAAATAAAACAAATCACCAAACAGCTTGCAATTAGATGGTGGCCGTGGTAGTAAAACCCCTAATTACAAGTAATGGAATGATAATCAGAATGGAAAAATGAAGAAGGAAACTGAATTCCTTTTACATCTGAAAAGAAAAAAAATTCAAAGTTAAATGATAAACACATTCAATGACTACTTAATCCCTCTAAGGAAGATCACTGATATACATAGGAGAAACCCCAACTTCAAGGACAGAGCTGAATTCCAGTACCAGTTCTGTCACCTACGAGGTCGGGCATGTTAACCTGGGCAGGTTAACCATTCTCAGTCTATTTTCTCCTTGATAAAAAAACACAGGGAAATATGTGTGAAAGCCACATAGTGCTGTTAGGGCACTGGTCTACAAACTAGGACACATCACAGACCAGTAGAAATATAATACAAGCCCCAAGTGAGAGCTACATATGTAATGTTAAATTTCCTAGTAGTCACATTTTTAAAAATAAAAAGAAAGAAACAAAACTAACATGGCTAATGTGTTTTATTTAACTCAGTAAATACAAAATAAGAGTTGATATAAAAATTATTATTACCTTACTGTTTTTTTCTACATATATTGAACTGATTATAAGTTTTGTGGTTTATTCTAGTGATGTACTCTATTATATTGATTGATGTTCAGATTCTAAACCAACCTTGCATTCCTAGCATATAAATGCCACTTGGCCATGGTGTATAACTTTTGATATGTCAATGGATTTGGATCGCTAATATTTTGTTGAGGACATTTGCATCTATCATCATGCATCACTTAATCAAGGGATACTTCTGAGAAATGCATTGTGAGGAAATTATATCACTAGGCAATTTTATAGTTGTGTAAATATCATGGCATATACTTACACAAACTAAAGGAAGCTATAGTACCACTATGTGATGGAATCTTGTGGGATCACGGTCATATATGTGACCTATAGTTGACTAAAACATCATTTTCTGACACATGAATATGTTCACAGATATTTATCTTTAGCCTTTTTTTTCCCCTTGTGATGTTTTTATCTGGTTTTGGCATCAGAGTAAATAATACGAGAGATTGGGTTAAGTGGTATTCCTTCCTCTTGTGATTTTCCTGAGAGTTTGTGAAGGATTAATATTGATTCCTCTTTAAGTGAGTGGTAAAATTCATCAGTAAAGTCACCTGGACCAGTGCTCTTCTCTGCAAAATGTTTTCGACTTCTTATTTCAATTTTGACATATTATAAGTCTGTGATATTTAATTTCTTTTTCTTTTTCTTTTTTAGTTTCAGTTTCTCGTGTTTTCATGGAAATTTGTCCATTTCTCTAGGTTATTTGCTTTGTTGCCAAACAATTGCTCAAAGTATTCTTTGGTCATCTTCAATTTCTGTAAGGTTGGTGCTGAGGTTCCGCTTTTGAGTGTAGATTTGAGGAATTTGAGTCTCCTCTTATTCAGCCTATCTACAGGTCCATCAATTTTGTTGATTTTTTTTCCCCAAGAACTAACATTTGACAATATTAAAGTTTGCTATAGTATTTCGATTCTCTACTCCTTTTATTTGTGGTCTAATTCTTGTTATTTTCTTCCTTCTTCTTACCTTGGTTTTAGTTTATTCTTCTTTTGCTATTTTTCATAGGGTAGAAATTTAGGTTATTATTTTGTGATATTTCTTTTATAAACAAGCACTACAGCTATAAATTCTCCTCCGATCACTGCTTTAGCTGCATAGCATAACTTGATATGTTGTGTTTTTGTTTTAATTTGTACAAAAATATTTTGTAATTTGCCTTATGATTTCTTTTTTGAACCATTTGTTTTTTAGAAATTTTTTCACATACTTACGAATTTCTTAAATTTTTTCTTGTTACTGTAATTTAATTTCATTCTGCTATAGTGAAAGGATGAATTTGTGTGATTAAAAAGACTTTAAATTTATTATTATGGAGAATTTTCCCTGTGTACTTAAGAATAATGTGTGGTTTGATCTTGTTGATTATGGTATTCTATAGATAGTTAAATATAGTGTTGTTCAAGTCTCCTATTTTCTTGTTGATCTTTTCTGAGTTTGTTTTATCCATTATTGAAAGTAAGTTATTGCTATTTTCAAATATTATTGAATGTTTATTTTTCCCTTTAACTTATGCAGTTTGCTTAACATTTTTGAAGCCTCTCTTATTAGGTCCATTAATATTTGTAATTGTCTTAGCTTCCCAATGGATTGATCCATTTGTTTTTATATACTCTTTTGTTTCTAGTAACAAATTTTATATTAAAATTTATTTTGTCTGATATTGGTAGAGTCCCTCCAGATTTCTTTTAGGTATTGCTTATATGGCACAAAACTTTCCTTTTATTTCAACTTACTTGCATCTTCAAATCTAGTGTGTCCCTTGGTTGATGTCTATTTGGATCACATTTGCTCCATTCTGCCGTTCTCTGCCTTTTTTAACTGGAGAGAGGTACACATTCTTATTAGAGGAATGACATAGTCTCATTTCATGGACTGTACATTCATTGCTTTATTTCAAATTAGTTAACAAAACCTAACAGATTAGTATATTAATGTATCTTCTTTTTAACTGGTTAAATGGATTGATTAATTGTATTACATCTATTTTTTATTTTTATTTTGACCTTTTTTCATAATCTTTCTGGGTGCATTTTATAAACTATTTCTCAATGTTTTTATAATACTTCTTTCAATATATATAAACACATTTATTTGAATTGGAAAATTAAAGCAGAAGTTTTCTGGTAGGAAGTGCAATTTGGCTTATTGGTTTCCCAATCAGATGTATGTTGTGCATTTTCTATAAATTGTACTAAATATGAATCCCCACAGTTTTATTTCATGTATATGTATAAAATCCAATGTGAAAGTACAAAGCAGATGTGAATTCAAAGAGAAAAAGGAAAGATCTAAGATTTCCAAATTTCCAAAAAGAGGTTTTAATGTTCTTTAAAAAATAGTCATGACTTCAAATTGTGATAATGGATGAGATTCCATTGGTTAGATTTAAAATAATATAATCATTATATAAAAGTAATATTATTTAATTTATACTGAATATTGCATTTTAAAAAAAAAATTATTGAGGGTAAAAACTGGAAGACTAGATTAGAGAACAAAGGCACTCCAACTTTATGACATCTAGTTGCTTTATTTACTGCTATATTCCCAGTGCCAAACACCTTGTATTGTTGAGTGTATGAAATAATAGATTACATGCCCCGATTGACATCATTACAAATTATTTATTTTCCTCCTAAAGAAAGGACAACCTTGGAAGCAGATTTTTTCCTACCTAGAATAAGTAATTTTCAGTTGATAGTAGAGAACTGGGTCCTGATAAAAATGGAGGAACTAAAGAGGGTTAATACCTAGTACCCTGGCTTGAGAAGGCAATTCTAGGTGGTTAGTTTTATAATCATAAGACCTTGGAAAATGAGAAAAAGATCAGAATATGACTTAAGAGGGTTCAACAAGTATTTAGATCCATGCATGGAAACCATCTTGAGTTCTACTAGCAGTTCTCGAGCAACTACTTGTTCTCTAGGCACTGGGCATGTCAAGGTGAGAAGACAGGGTGCATGAGCCATGTATGTCCACAGGGAAGTCTGGTGAAGCAGGATAAATACTCCAAGAGGAATATGTTATAGCACAGGTTGAACTCTTTGAAATTGCTTTGTTTGACCATGTTTCCCTACCAAAAATTTAATTTATATGGTTAAATCCACAGGTATATGTAAACCTAAGTGAGAAAACAGTAAGTTCTGAGGGATTTACTAGTCAGAGAAAATGGCATGTAGTCAGGAGCACTTGAGCTGGGCATTGAAGTATGAGAATGAGGGTGAGAGGATGGACAGGTCTTAGAGAGCAGGACCAACAGCAATGAGTAGAGAGGAACCGAAGGTACAGGTGTGTTCTGGAGGGTACCTGGAGTTAGCTTTGTGTTGCACTTTGATGTCATATATAAATAAAAAATTAATTAAAAAAAAGAATTGCCATGTTTTGGCCAATGATTAGAGTTGAATATTAGTTGAAAGAAATACATGTTGAGGAGCAGAGGAAGAGAGTAACCTGTGCAGAGATATCCTCGAGTAAGAGTAGGCTTCTGGAAAGGTGTGTGGGTCCTAACTGTGTTGGCATGTGTTGGTATGCAGTGGACCTGTGAAAGTGGACGTGATCACCAGGGAAATCTGCCTAGGGACAGAAAGGCAACAGAGTAAAGACAAAAGGACAGAGGAGGGGTCAGGAATGAAACTGTGCTCTGCACTTTACAGTGTTTTATCTGCATCATGGTCAGAGCACTGCTTATCTGTCCATACTTCACGGCTTCTGCAAGACTGCCCAAGGCCGAATTAGATCTTATCCATTCTTGGCATCATCAAAGCCCAAAGGGACTCAAGAGTAACCATTTAGTGCTTTCTGGATCATATCCTAACTTTCATGGAATGTTTTCTAGGTTCTTGGCATCATTCTAAGCACCATACAGATGCTGTTTTATTTCATTCTTCACAATAGCTCTAGGAGTAGATATTATTATTAGCTTCACTTTACATGTGAGGAAACTGAGGCATGAATTTGCTCAAGGTCAGTATTGAGTCTAAACTCAGAAAGTCTAACACCAGATGATATGGAGCACCTAGGTGTTATGTTATGGAGTGAATGGAATTCAAGTGACTTTCCTTTAGCACTTTGCAGTTTAGAATTGTTTCATAACAATTCTAATCCTTAAAGTAACTCTGTAAGATTGAGTAAAAGGGCAATATTATTATCCAAATTTGATTGAGAGCTAAAGTTAAGTCAATTCATGAAGATACCTGGCTTTTAAGTGACAAAACGAAGCCAGGTCACCATGTTGAGTTCAGCCCTGTAAAGGTAACTCTGTTCAGTCTTGTATCCTCAATTTTATAACTGCTGTTCAGTCTTATTCCCTGTGAGTCCAGTTTCTGTGGCCATGTGGCTGAACAAGATGGAGTGCCTGGGCTGGTGGCTAGAGGAAGCATCTGGAGAAAGTGGCTGTGGACAAGGCAGGGAGACTTTTTGATGAGCAGGATATTTTTCTTTGAGGGACTTAGAAATTGCATTCTGGTGAGACTACAAGGTGTCTGGTCAGACTTACTTGTGAAATCTAACATAGTCTCTTTTATTAATAATCAAGAATCCTCAAATTCAGGCACAACCCATGTGTAAAAAATGATTTGCTTGCTGATTTTAAATGTAAACAGAAGATAATCTATTAATGTGCTATTTATTCATCCTTGCTGGGGACATTAACCTGGAATGATCCCAATACAACCTAAAGAAGAAGTCCTTTTAGAGCACTCTGTAGTTTATTTACTGAGAAGGATAAGATTTGCCCTCTTCATAGGAGAATAGAAATGAGAATGATGGATTCTGCATTTCTATAGGCATTTGTTTAACCTAATCCCCCACCACACATAGGCTTTTCTTTGATGGCTGGTCTCCTTAGATAGGAGAGACTCACAAAAGATTTCAAAGGAACTGAAAATGAGATTTGATAATAAGCTTTTTACTTGTGTTCAGCTCATTCTAGTTTAGGGGGAAAAATGTCCCAGTACATATGAAAGATACTGTCTTATTTGAAATTTATGAAACTTAGGGAAAGTAGTCTTGCCAGTTCTCTGACATTACACAGGATTGGTTATTTTGCCAGCTTTTACCATTGCTAACACAGATTCTGAGGCAACAAAAACCATAGAGGATTCCTAGAAGAGAAATCTCATGTTTGTAAATTAAGAGTAGACTTTTTTTTAATACAGAAAGTGAAAGTATATTCTCCATGTAGCCAATAAATTTAGTCTCTTCTAAAATAAGCAATGTAATGGAAATTAAAATAGAGGCACCTATATTCTTAATGTAGAGGAAACAAGGAAAGATGGAAGGAGAGTCAGCAATTCCTTTCTATATTATTAATCATTAATATTAACTACATTAACTACCAACAATGCATACTATAAAATGCCAGCATTTGTTTAGTTCTTTTTCATGTAAGACATTATTCTGAACATTAATCCACTTTAAACTCTATGATAAACACTATTTTTGTCTTCATTTCACAGATAGGTGAACTGAGGCACAGAGATATTATGCAGCTTGCCTAAAATATAGAGCAGAAAGTGGAGTTGAGATCCCAAAGCTCTACTCTTAACCCATTGTGCTAAACTGTCATGGGCCTTATGATTTCATCTCCACTAAACTGGAAAAGACTTCCAAGAAGTGGTGACAATTAAGGTCTTTGAAGGAAGGAAGTCAATTTAAAAAACTGGAAAGATAGAGAATTTACAATGTTTGAAAAGGACCTGTTGTGTGTAGATTTTAGGAGTTCTTCAGACTTTTGAGTTTCCCTGAAATCTGGAGTGATCTCTCTCTGTGCAGTGGAGATGTAAGGTACAGTAGGTTTATGAGGAGCGGAGCATGGAGAGCCAGGATGGTTTCCTATTGATGTTACTGAAACCAGAAGCCATAGATTCCCGCTGGTGCCTTCATGACCACCGATGGTGCCCGACCTCAGAGTCAGATACCATGAGATGGAACTCATGTCTTCTTTCTCCCCCACTCCCTTTCTTCCATTCTTCAAGACAATGAAAATAGTTAAACTAGCTAGGATCTGATCCAAATGCTGATGATTAAATAAATGTATAAGTAAATAAATAAGACAAGCATCCCTGGCATTATGGAGACTCAACAATGGTTTATTAAATGGCCATCTGTTCATGGGATAAGCAGATAAAAACAGGGAGTGGTTACTTCAGCCTGGGGTCTTAGAGGATGGTTTCATGGAAGAGGCTAGTGTGTGAATTGAGTCTTAAAATACATGAAGATCAGGGGAGAGATGTTCAGAGCCAAATGAGAAGAGCATTCTAGGAGAGGGGTCAGCAAAAGCAGCAAAGGCTTGGAGGAGGCGAACGGGAGGACATGTGGAGGGAAGTGAAGGGAGGGTGGCCTGGATGGAGCAGAGCTTCGAGATGAGGCCATTCACCCAGGCTGGAGAAGCAGGCAAGGGCCAGACCAGGTGAGACAGAGGGAGCAATTCATCACTGAGCTTCTCTTGGGGTAATCGTGTTTAAAATCTCCCTGCAGTTCCTGCTATAGTATCTGAGCTTCAAGGCTTCAGGGATACTGGGCACTTTAACTAACATAATCCAAACTGGATTATACAGATCCTAGCAAGATTAGCACATTGTCTTCCATGATGAGAGAGAGCTAATACAAACTGCAGGTATTTGATACTTGATATCAGAACTAAAAAATGCTTCTTCACAATCATTCGTATCTATTTGCAGATCCATTCTTCAGTTCTAATTTAATGCAAAAGTATGTTACTTCAATATTAATAGTAGTAATATTTTTTCATGCTTTAATTTTTATTATTGATTTATAGTTATACATAATATCAGGGTTCATTTTGACATAATCTTTCCTACAAATATTTTCATTAAATTTTTAAAAATGAACATATATTGCTTGCTACATGCTGCATGTTGCTCTTTAAACCTCTTACAAATATTAAATCATATGATGCCATAATGATATGATGAAAGATAGATGTTCTTTTAACCCCCTTTTTCATAGAGGAATAAGCAGTGAGTAACTTGCCCAAAATTATAGAACTACTGGATTGCAGAGTTGAGAATTGAGAGAAGACCACTACTCTAGAGATATTAGGTCATCATTTATCGACTGCTCCAATGTACTTATTGTTTCCAAATTAAATTACTAGTCATATTTTGAATTTATTGATTGTTTGTTTAATCAACATCACACTATATTATACAAATATAATTTGTACACAGATATCATGTATATATAGATATATACACATGTGTATATTATTATGTATACACATATACATTATATATAATATATATTTTATCTACTATAAACTCTCTCTCTCTCTCTCTCTCTCTCTATATATATATATATATATATAGTATAATAGATGGAATATCTACTATACTATATAGTATAGTAGATACTATATAGTATAGTAGATATTCTACTATACTATATAGTATAGTAGATATGGCATTTATTATAGATCTCAACCCTGGATACATATTGGAATCACCTAGGGTACTTTTAAAAAAGTTGTCATCAATTTGAGCCCTACCTTAAGAAATTCTGATTTATTTGATTTGGGTGGAACCTGGACATTAATATTGCAGAAACTCCCCTGGTAAGTCTAATATTCATCAAGCCTGAGAACCACTGATATAAATCAAGCATTTATTGATTACTTAAGGCACTTAGCTACATATTGCACACATTGTGATTTTGCACAACAACTTCACTAGATAGGTTATAATTACTTATGTTTTATAGAGGAGGGAATTGAAGAACCAAGAGATTATATGATCTGCCCAAGTTCACACAGTGGTAAATAGTTCAGAGAGGAAGTATGGGGTGAAACTACATTTTTTAACCATAACCACCATGCATACCACAGCATAAAATTCATTTATGGTATCATAAATTAATTTATCAGCAGTTGGAAATATATTTATTTCACAGATAAGTGGTAAGCCTCTCTTAAAATCTGATTAATTTAACCAATCTTCTATTCAGTTTCTTTTAAAATATCTTGTGGCCAGTCAAGGTGGCATGCATCTGTAACCCTAGCTACTCAAGAGGCTGAGTAGGATCTCAAATTGGTGGCCAGTTTGGACAACAACATGAGACCCTGTCTCAAACAAAATCAAAAATACCTTCTAAACTAAATTGTATATATGTACATGTACTTTTATTATGTAAATATATCTTTTATATCACATGATATATTCTGTATGCCATAATAGACTTTTCATGTTTGTTGTATTAGAGTTTTTATCTTTTGTGTTTCTACATATGAATGCATAAAACATTAGAAATAAGTCTTCATATAGGGTAGCTTTTAAATATATGGTAGCTTTTAAAGAACTACCAGCTGTATTCTATTTTGGTTGAAAAGAAATTGAAAATAAATGATAGAAAAGCAATTTATTGGTAGCAGGAAGATTTGGGTCACACAATAAAGGATGTCCTAACCCTACTGTGTCTCAGCCTGTCTGCTTCATGCTGAGTGGCATGTCTTCTCCTTTCCATGTGTGACTTCATTTAATATACTCAATGTGTGGCCTCCTCTCACCTCATCTCTGTGTTGAGAACACCAACACTAGCATATCTAGCTTAAGACTTCTTTCTGGGGTAGGTACTTCCTTATTCAACTGCCTACTTGATAACTCCACTTGAACACTTCTTAGGTACCTCAAAAGTAACATATTTGAACTAAAACTCCCCAGGGTTTCCCCCATTTGTTATTCCTTTGGTTTTCTCCATGTCAGCATGTGGCTCCATCATCTTTCTAGTGCTTCAGGTCAGAAGACAGAATGGGCTTGTAGGCTTCATCTCCAAAGTGTTTCTCAACTCCCCCTGCTTCTCTCCATTTCTACTGCCAGCACTCTAGTCCCCTCCATGAACATCTCTTGGAAGGCCCCTTATGATGACCTACTTGTCTCCTTATTTCCACTCCTACCTCCTTAAAGTCCTTTTTCCACCCAGCAGCCAGTGTCACTCCCAGGGACACCTTTCATCAGTCACTTACTTAAAATCTTTCAGTGGTCTCCTTGCCCTGGCCTACATGTCATCTAGCATCAACTCATACCACTCCAACCCTTGCTCCTCACTCCCTATGTTCACACTCATTGGTCTTCCAGTTCTGCAGATACCCCAGGTTTTCCATGATTGAGCCTGTGGTGATGCTTCCTTAACCCAGAGGACTTTCCTCCAACTGCATGGATCTTCATCTCTGAAGTCTCATCTAAGACATGACTTCCTCATGAAGACCTTCATGGACCATCTTTTACAAAGTGTCCCCCCCCCCGCTTCTTAGACTGTCCTCTGTTTCTTTAATAGCATTTATCACCAACCTGCCACATTTATGCTTATGTTATTGTCTATTTATTTCATTTGAATATGAGCCCCACGATAGACTACACTCTGCCTTTTTAGACTTATCCCCATCTAGTTCCTTAGCACACAGTACAGGAAATGCTCACAATAGAATACATTTCAGTTCTTTGTTAAATGATTATACTTATGAGTCTTTGATACATAATTTTAAAATAGTGATCTCTTCCTGAGATTTTAAGAGAGAGAAAAAAACCCAGAATTATGGTTCCCAAACTGTTTTTTTATGGAGCAGTAAAATAAAAGATAAATAAAGAAATTATTAAAACAAGAGCTTGTTTAAATTCATAGCACACTAAGATTTGCTGAATGAATGCATATATGAATACAATGCAGATAAATATAAATAAATATAAATAAAATTGTTACTAAGGTTCTGCTATTATTGTTAAGTAAATATATATATATATATATATATATATATATATATATATATATATATATGTAATACCACACTTTCTGTGTTCAACATCATTTTACCAGAGTAGTATAGAACTAAAACCATTCTAGGCCAAAAACTCACTCACAAAGGCACAGAATGGAAAATATTATAGTGACTTTGAGCAAAATCAGTAAGTATAATTGGAAGAAAATAAACTGAAGACATTTTTATGTTTAAATGACAGCGAGCCTTATATACTGATGGCAAATCTCATGTTTACAAAAACATTTGGGTTTCAGCCTACAGTGGGTGGGATGCTTTATAAAATAAAATTAAAAAAAAAACTTTTAGCAGGAAGATGATGTGGTTTAATTTGCATTGAAAACTTGCATTTTGTGACGGATGTGGCAATCGATTCGGAAGGAGACCAGGTACAAATCAGGAGTCCAGCTGGAAAGTCATAGGGATAACCTAAGAGCAGGGTGGCAGGTCCTTCTTGAAGTAAGGAAATAGCATTGAGTATGCTGGGCAGGAATGGGTGGTACCTCGTAGGTCTTCCTGGAATGACTTCTGAGAGGTCCCAATAAAATATCGTTTCCAAATTTGACTTGCATTCTCTACCTGTGATCTTGAGAAGGAATTTCTATAGTATTCATCAATTGGTCTCATACATACTTTTTTGATGAATACATTTTAAAGAAAAAAATCACTAAACTAATGTAGTAGTCATTGTGAGGAGTAAAGAAGATGTGGATATGAAAGTACTTTGCAAAGTACTAGACAAATGGAAGCTATTTTTATTAAAGGTAAGTCAATTTCATTTACCAAAAGAAAAATCACTTTGTAGCATGTAAGCTCCCATAAGCAGACTTCCCAGGGAAAAAATGATTTACTCTTATAATCACAGCACTTTTTTATACTTTTATCATAATACCTCCATTAATTATAAATTGTTTATTCATGGATTTTCCTCATAGCATATAAATCCTTTGGAGACTGAGGCTGAGACTTATGAATCTTTGCAACCTGCATTTTGGTAGACAGTGAGTGTTCAGTAAATGTTAATTATAGGCAGGAATGAATTATTAGTTAAGAGGAAAGAATAAAGCCAGCAGCAGGGAGCTAGTATAGACTTCAAAACTAAATACTATAGCAAACATGATAAAGTTAAAAGATTCAGTGTTATTCATGATCACATATTTTACTTTAATCTAGAAGATATGTATAAACTTACTATACTGCCCAAAGGCTCTATCAACCTGCTCATAGTAAAGTTAAATATTTTATAACACTGATAATTAAAAATAATTTTGCTACATTGTGTTCATATATCCAGTCATTCAGCAAATCTCTTTCTAATGCCTATGTACAAATAACTGTGCTGTGGGTTTAAATGAACTCCTGTTCTCATGAAGTTTGCTATCTAGCAGAAGTAGGAAGGACTGCTCTATGCCAAACTCCATCCTGGGATCTTGTCATAGTTTATGGAGTATTTTCTTTATCCATAACAACACTGTGAAGTAAGCACTATATTGACCATTTTACCTAAAAGAAACTCAAGGTAAAAGAATTGTTTTAATGTCATTGAGACCACAGAGTTAGGAAGGGGCGGCTGATGTAGAAAGATTGGTAATAAGGAAGAACAGCAAAGGTTATTTTTATTGCAGAATCTGAGACCTCATATATTGATTCAAAGTGACAAATAGTAAGTGAAAGTCACTTGCAGATGTATAAAATCATAGTGTTGTAAGGAAGGGTCCCTACCTGCGTGGAGTGTTCCATCTGGCTGAAGGAGTAAGAAAAATCATGCAGTCATAGGTGGGCTCTTCACCAAGGATGGCTCCCAGGAATAGAGCAGCAACCAGGTCTGGAATGAGAAATATCCTGGGGTGGGGTCAGTAGACCCGCCTCCAGCTCTCCCCTCTGTGACAGTGGGAAAGATACTGACATCTCTGAACCTCACTGCCCTAACTTCTTCAATATCAGCAATAGCAGGCAATGTTTCTACCTTACTCTAAAAAATAATGGGTTGAGCTTATGAGAAAGCAGTTTCTAAAATGTACAGATTTTTGATTACATGCCAATTTCATAGAAGCATCTTTTGGGTGTAAGAGCCATCAAATAAGAGAAAGCATTGAAAAATGATTTATAAATTCTTACTCTTAAGAACATGGCATGGTGCCTGCTAGCTATGGAATAAGTGCCTAATAAATACTGCCCAAGTTCCTGAGGAATTCAAATCTTCCCTCATCCAGCCAGTGGGGAAGCTATGTTATACACACTTCCTGTTACCCTTACAATACATTGGGCAGTTGTCAGTAAATATTACTGAGTGCCATTAAAATTGGATCTTTTCATTTGTTCATTTGGTTAAGTTGTATGTGTGCTCATGTTGCAGAGAGCTATGTGGTTGACTGTGTGTGTACATGGGTAAAGGAATACATTTGTGGGTCATGAGCTGTCCTCATGTTCTGCTAAGGGTGTGTTTGCTTCTCTTTACTGGTGAGCATTTGCAGCAGGAATCACAACTGGGGTCGAGAGTAATACCATACATTCTCCCTGGATATATGCATTTCAATAGATGTTATAGATATAAGCTAAAACTACAGCTTAAATATAGTAATGCTACACACAAGCCTGAGAGAGGATTTATCTGAGGTAGTCAATACCATGACATGACATACCCATAGGCTTTGTTTATCTGCCTACCAAGAGGAGTCTTTAACTCAGGTAATAGGCCTGACATGTTCATGTGTTTGTTAGGGATATGACCAATTCCTCCTACAATCCTCAATCTTGTATGTTACTATTATAATATTAATCTTATAACTTTCATCAATGCCTTCCTAGATCTGTGATTTCAGTTAAATTAATAAAATTCTCCTGGCTTAGGTTCTTATTTGTAAAAAATTTTCAATGTATATGTTAGTAAACATTATAAGAAGTTTTTTTTTCCTATCTTTACATTTCAGTTAATGCCACTTAAAAGTGTTTTTGTAATAAAATGTTACTAAGCTTAATTGTTCAAAACTTTTCTTCCATGGAGTAGATGATTTTTCCCTGTTCCTCCCACTAAGTACAACTTACACCCCTGGACATTATATATAAAGTTAACATTAACAACGTCTAAAAGGCAGAGAGAACAAGGAAAAATGTATTGGCACCTTTGGAACCGAGGAACAATAAGGAGGTGGAGAACTTAGGTTTTCTTTCTGCCTTGTTTATCCCAGAACTGTGGCTGGAGAAACTAGAACCTGTAATTGCTAACAAGTACAGACACTGAAAGCCCCAGTGAAGGTTCACTTTCTGTGGTGGAGGGACAAGGGAAACAGCAGCCCAGAGTCACAGAAAGCGTTGGCTAATTACCTTCTATTTCAAACACTACAGATACACCATGGCCTGACCTCTGCCTCTGTCATCAAAGCCTGAATGGTCAGCCTAGCATTCTACCCTGGCAAGCCGTAATGGGTAGTCCCCCATGACATCCCACCTCTGCATGGTGCCAGAAAGAAGGCTGAGTAGGGACGTGGGGCTTTCATTCCCACAAAACAGTAATGAAGCCCACCATTCTATCCAGTATCAGTGTGGAGACAGGTCTGAACCCTGAACTTCCCCCTTGTACCTGCCATAATCAGGTTTCTGTTCTTTTCTGTGCACTGGTCAGAGGATACCTACTGGAGAATCCAGACTTCTACTAGTGTTCAGTGGTACTGAGGCAATGCGACTGCTGTGGCCACTCTGGATGGAGGACATGTGGGGAGCGGTAATAAGTCACTCTTGCACCTCTCATTCAGGTGTATCAGGGCAGGTCTAGTGGAGAAGTGGGACTTTCACTTCCTCTCAGCAGTGATGTGGAGCCCTCTGCCCTCCGCAGGTATCAACAGGGCACAAAGGGACTTGGAATTCTGTCTCCACCTGGCAGTAATGAGACAATATTGCCTCTCCTTTGCATCCAGAGCGATATCAAAGAAGTCAGCCAAAGAAGAAGAGGATGTGAAATACAACCTAAAGGTTCTTAGCAAAATGCTCAAAATGTCCAGGTTCCTGTAAAAAATTATTTATTATATCAGGCCTCAGGAAAATCTCACTTGAATGAATAAACACAAAGAATGCAAACATTAAGAAGACAGAGACGCTAAAATTTGGAAAGGTTTCAGTCATTATCTGTTAGCTTTGCCCTATTTCTTCCTTCTGTGTTCTGGTGACACAAATGTTATGGCTTTTATTTTAGTCATTCAGGTCCCTGAGTCGCTTTGCTTTCAGTTCATTTTCTTCTCATTATTCACATTGGGTAATTTTTATTGTTCTTTCTTTCAGTGTACTGATTTTTTTCTGTCCCCTCCATTCAGCTGAAAAAAACATTTAAAGCAGCTATTACTATAAAAAAAGGCTTCAATGAATGATTACAACATGCTTTAAATAAATGGAAAAAGTAGAAATTCTCAGCAAAGAAATAGAAGCTATGGAAAAGCACAAACTTTAGAACAGAAGAAAATACAGTAACTAAAACCAAAGGAAAGACACAATGGATGGATTTAACAGCTGAATATAAGGATCAGAAGAAAGAATAAATCAGCCAAAAGAAAGATCAATACAAATTATCCAATTTGAGCAATGGAGAGAAAATGGACTTAAAAAATGAACAGAGACCCTGGGCCTGTAGGACTATACAGAAGATCTAATATTCATATCACTAGAGAACTGGAAAGAGAGGAGAAAGAGGCTGAAGTTGAAAACATATCTGTAAAAAATAGTACTGGAGTCTTCCCCAATTCATAAAAGACATAAACCCATAGACTCAAGAAGCTGAGTGAACTTCAAACAGGATGAACTCAAAGAAGTCCATGTCTACGTTATGACACTTTTTTAAGTGTTAAAAGAGCAAAAAGAACTATCAACCTAGAATTCCGTGTCCTTTGAAAACATCCTTCAGGACTTAAAGGAGAAACAAAGATTTTTCAAGATGAAAGAGAACTAAGTAAATTTGTCTGCAGCAGAACTGACATAAAATAATGAGGAAGTTCTCTAAACAAAAAGGAAATGATGAAATAAAAGAATATCGAATATTTGGGAAGGAATAAGGAACATGGAATGCAAAAATATGGGTAAATAGGATAATTTTACTTTGGTCTTTGAGTTTATAAATTTTCTTTGATGAAGTAAAAACTATACTTAATAGATTATAAAAGTATGTGAATGAAATATTTAAGACAGTGTAATATAAATTAGGAGGATGAAAAATGGAGTAAGTTTATTATTTTTTACTGAAACTGGCAAAATGTCATCATCTGTAAATTTGTGATCGAGTCTATATATATCACAAGGAGAAGCCACATTAAAAAAATCTATATGCGCAAAATTATACTCAAAACACCATAAGTGAATCAAAGGAATTCTAGGAAAGTTTCCAGTAACCCACAGAAAGTCAAGAAAAGAAAACATTGAAACAAACCAAACAGAAGACACAGAATTAAATGGAAAACTTAAGTACTAATATCTAAATAATTACATTATGTATAAATGGTCTAAATATACCAAATAAAGATATATATTGGAGATTAAAAGGTATAGATTGGAAAATGGATGAAAAACATGACTCAAATATGGGTGCTCTCCAAGAACCTTGGTTTGACTATAACAATATAGGTAGGTTTGAAAGTAAAAGCATAGAAAAGGATTCCATCCATTTTTCACAAGAAGTTAATAGTCACTATCTTAATATAATACCAAGTAAACTAGAAAGCAAAAAACATCACTAAAAACAGAGATTGGTATTATATAATGATAAAATGGTAAAAATACCTTAAAACATATCAATACACAATGTGTATACAATAAACAGTAAAACAGTTTTTTTCAAGCAAAAACTCACAGAAATGAAAAGCAGAAACTGATACATTCATAATTATATTTGAGACACTCAATACCTCTCACTCAACAGTTGATAGAATAAACAGAAGAATATCCAAGATATAGAATTCAACAATACTATCAACCAACCGGTTCTAAGCAATATTTATTGAACACTTTGTCCTGCAGTGACAGAATATACATTCCGCTCAAGCACCCATGCAATGAATATATGCCAAGTTAAACCATCATATATTATGCGTCATAAAACAAACAACAAATTTATAAGCATTAAAATGTTCTTTGTACTAAAATCAAACTAGAAACCATTAACAGTAATTACAGAAAACTTTCCAAACATTTAAAAACTATAGAGAATCTACTTCTAAATAATCTATAAGTCAATGAAGAACTCTCAGGGAAACAAACAAACAAACAAACAAAAAGTTGAACTGAATTAAAATGAAAACAAAACAGAGCTGGGAGTGTAGCTCAGTGGTAGAACACTTGCCTTGCATATGTGAAGCCCTGGGTTCAATTCCTAGTGTAGGAAAAGAAAAGAAAACATTAACATTGACAGGATATAGCAGTGCTGAAAGGAAATTTTATAGCACTAAGTGCTTATACTAGAACACAGGACAGGTATCTAATTAACTAATTTATGACCTTCCAGTTCAGGAAATTAAGAGAACCAATGTAAATGCAGAGCAAGCAGAAGAAAGAAAATAATGAAGATAAGAGTTTAAATGAATACAATTGAAAACAGAAAGACAACAGAGAAAGAGAAACAAAGAACTGTTTCTTAGGAAAGATCGATATAATTGGCAAGCCTCTCTCAAGAGTGGCATAAAAAGAGAGGAGACACATTTTACCACTGTAAAGACCATAAGTTCATACTATGAAAAACCCCACAAATTTTTGACAAGTGAGGTGAAATGGACCAATTCCTAATAAACGCACAACTCATTCAGTAAGAAATAAACAGTTTAAATAGCCTAGG
This sequence comes from Spermophilus citellus, assembly GCF_964194105.1. Taxonomy (NCBI): domain Eukaryota; kingdom Metazoa; phylum Chordata; class Mammalia; order Rodentia; family Sciuridae; genus Spermophilus; species Spermophilus citellus. Next base: position 10,352,253 of record NC_138189.1, on the reverse strand, counting down.
AATTTTCAAGTACATTGAATTCATAATTTAGATTTTCTGCAAAAGAAATATCCAAACCCAGATGGTTTCACTGGAGAATGCTACCAATGCTCAAAAAAGAATTAACATCAACTCCATGGAAACTTTCCAGGAAGTAATAATTCCCAATTCATCTTATGAAACTGCTAAAATTCTGAATTGGAAACCCCAAAAATATAGTATAGAAAAAGAAAGCCATGAGTGAATATATCCTATGAATATAGACAAAAATTCTTAAACAAAATAATAGAAAATAGAATTCAATAATTAACATGTGAAAAGAATTGCATTTCATAAACAAATGAGATTTATTTCAAGGATGCAAGGTTGGTTTGATAATTGGAAAGTGAGTCAGTATAGCCCACCAGATTAACAAAGTAAAGAAAAAAAATCACAGGAACAAATCAATTGATACAGAAGAGGGCATTTGACAAAATTAAATACTCATTAGTGATAAAAAAGAAAATACCCAGAAAAATAAGCATACAGAAGAGCTTCTTCAACCTGATACACAAATCTATATCATACCTGCAGTTAGCCTTATACTTAATGGTGACTGACTGATGCTTTCCCTGTAAACAAAGAGAGCCATGATGGTATTGAGAATATCGGCTCTTATCATTCTTACTCAATACATTGCTGAAATTCTTTAAACAATTTAAATTCAGTCAAGAAAAGAAAATAAAAGGCACACAGATCAGGAAGGAATAAATAAAACTGTTATTATTTGTAAATAACATTATAGTCTATGTAGAAAATCTCAAAGAATCTATTTTTTTTTTTAAAAAAAAACTTTGGGCTGAGGATATAACTCACTTGGTAGAGTGCTTGCCTCACATGCACAAGGCCCTGGATTCAATCCCCAGCAACACACACACACACACACACACACACACACACACACACAAAATGAAAATAAAAACCTTTCAAGAACTCATCAATAAGTTCAGAAAGATCACACAGATATGAGAAAAACCTACATAAATCACTTGTCTTTCTATATGCTAACAAAGAACACAAGAACATCAAAATTAAAAGTATAATACCATTTATAATTGCTCCAAAAATTAAATACTAAGGATTAAACATAACAAATAAGCATGGGACTTGCATACTGAAAACCTAAAAACACCAATGAAAGAAAAGAAAGATCTAAAAAAATGAAGAGGCATCCTTTGTTCATGGATTAGGAGACTCAGCATAGAAAAAATACCAATTCTCCCCAAACTGATAGACTGGTTCAATAATATTCCTGCCAAATTCAGCAATAGTTTTGTAGACATGGACACGACAATTCTAACATTAATATGGGAAGGTGACGGGATTAGAATAGCTGAAACAGTTAACATCGAGGTAATTTATTCACATCTATTTGGTTTCAGGACTCTACCAGGTGCTTGAATACTTTTGTGACTCAAATCTTGATAGGTAAATATTTTGTAGATTAGAACCTTGAGGGTTAGAGAGTTTAAATGGCTTACTCAAGGTCATTCAGATAAAGGGGAGAATTTTCAACCACGATTTATGATATTTCAAAGCACATTTTTATTCCACTTTAGGAGGTTGCTATGAATATCAGGTGAGGGCCTATGTGTTTATTATTCTTTGTAATCCAGAAGGACATAACTAATGATGTTATATCCTAAGGACTGCTTCTTCTCAGCAGATCTTCAGCACAAAGGAATTTCCTAAGAACAGACTTCTCTTTTCCAAAATCCACATTGATTGCCTTTACTTAGACATTGGCAAAGTCATGTTATGGCATTTGGTGAATCTTCTCCAAGAAAGAGAACAGGCTCAGAGATAACGCCCTGCTTGTGACTCATTTCATCAGGTGTCAGAACTAAGGCTTGTTTATCTTAAGTATATTTGCAGTCTAGTTTATGGAGCTTAAAACACTCAATTGCTCACAGAGCTGCCTGAAATGGCTTTGTTTTGCAATGTGTATCCCTGCCTTCAGACACAAGTAAAAGGAAGCTGACGGTGTCCATAATTATTGAACAGGTGTGGCTGAAAAAGTTGACCCATCATCACATTTTGGAGCCAGAAGGAATTATTCACTTAGAATAATCACCTCATTTGGTAGAGAGGCAAAGTAACTTGTTGAAGTCTCAGGTATGTAGTTAAAATTAAAACATGAATCTCAGATTACTCCTGAGACTCAAATCTGGGTATTACTAGCACTTCTTTTTATATTACATACTTTAAGCTCTTGTTGCTATTTGCTCCAGGTTTTAATAAGAGCAGTTCCTGTTTTGTGAATGTAGCATAAGCAAAATATCTAATTACTGTATTTATTTTGGAAACCAAGCAAACTCCAAGGTTCTAAACCTTGAAAAAATGGCAGCTACAAAGTAAAATAAAGGTACTTATGATGAAAAAATTCCAGAAATTGCTAACATGGTGCAGTTGGAAAAGCCTAAGAACTGGAGCTTCCAATTGTGGGTCAGATGACCTGCTGTGCTTAGCCACACTGTATCATTAGCCATGCCTCCAAATCTTGATTTCTTTAGCAAAATCATAGTTGGTTCTCACTTTATACCTTGTAGCTGGCTTGGTTCAGGAGATTCAAAAGGTAATCAAAATAATAATAATCTTGCCTTCACCTAACCCACAGTGTAGCTCATGAGAAAAATTAGATACTAGATGTGAAAGCTCTTCATAAAGTGCACAGTTCCATAAAAAGTAGATATAACCTCACGCTGTTTTGGATTGCAAGTGTATATAATATCACAAATAGAGCTTTGAAGATATTGAAAACTCCTGAGCATGAAACAGAAAATGCATTGATATTGTGAGATTGTGACATCTAGAAATTGAAATTGAACAAAATGCTTTATAATAAGTACTTGCTACATGCCAGTCACTTTCTTATCATATGATTTCCTCTAAAATATAAATGCAGAAAAATTTCCTCACTTTTACTACTATTATTTCAGCTCTTAGATCAACACAGAGCACACACAGAATGTACCAGATTTTGATGAATAAATAAATTAATGCCTCTTATGTGTGTGTGTATATGTATATATATACACACACACATATAACATACACATATATATGTAATATATATTGATGTATATGTTAATTTTTAGAATAAATGACTAAAGTAGCATTAATGGGCATAATATTATATATACATTTAAAGACTCGAAGTATATTGCCAAATACTTCTTCTAATTAATGCCAGTTTATCTTTTATTTGTCTAATGGATAAAAAGATACATTGAGTGTCTGTATTTTAGCCCCTTTTGAATTTATCCTGCAAATTTTTTTTCCTGCAAATATCATTCTTAGGCCATTTCATTGTGTGAGCATTAAATGTACTTACACAAGCTTAGAAGGGATAACCTACTACACATATAGGTTGTTTTATGAGCTTATGGGACTAGTGTCTTGTGATCCATCATTGACTGGAGCTTTGTTACGTGGCACATACTGTATTTGTCTATCCAGGATATTGTCAATATTTAAACTGTTTTGTCCATGAGGTGGGTAAAAATCATGCAATTACCTTATTATTTTAAGATGTACTTCTAAAGAACCAATTAAGCTGACCTTTATTGGCTATTTGTAATTTTTCTGTAAATTACTGATATATAACATTTGGTCATTTTTGTGGGTTGTATTCTTCTTATTAATATGTAGGAAACCATATGGCTTTTAATCTTTTAAACCATGTGGCTTTTAATCTTTATTAGTTATATTACTTGCAACTATTTTTTTCTGGTCCACTTATGCTTTTTAAGACTTTTTATCTTGTATTTTACCATATAAACCTTAAAATTTATAGCAAGGTGTGGTGATACATGCTTCTAATTCCAGCAACTCTGCAGACTGAGGCAGAAGGATCCTAAATTCAAAGCCAGCCTCAACAACTTAGTGAGGCCCTTCGAAACTTAATGAGAACTTGTCTCAAAATAAATAATAAAAAAGACTGAGAATGTTGTTCAGTGGTTAAGCACCCTTCAGTTCAATCCCTGGTATAAAAAAAAAGATTAAAATTTTTATGTATTACAATTTTTCCTTTATGATTTCTGGATTTTTTTTTTTACTTCTTTTGGGGATCTTGTCCTCTCTCCAAATTGTTTGTAAACATTTTAAATTTTCTTTTTATACTTGTCTATTTTTTCTATATTTCATTTTATGTTATTCCAATCACTATACTTTGTCCTTTGCATATATTATTCAACATATACTTTGCAAGATAAGTAGTGTTATCTTTGTTTTCCAGATTATGACAAGGGCAATAGAGTTTGGAAAGTCATCTAGGTCAAACATATGGCAGGTGTTCAGATTCTGACTCTGAAGTTCACTCTTTCAAACATTTAATGCCAGCTCTGCAAAATATAGATGAGGGGCAGGGTAATTTGTAAATAAAGACTTTACCTTCTTTGTCCTTTAATTCATTCCCAAAGTGTTTTGTGTTGCATAAATCTTCATTTTAGTCCATAAAATTTCATAGCAATATATATATACGTACATGTTGTCCCTGTCCTGACTTTCGTGTGAAAGGAGGCAGTTGAGCACTGGGTTCTGTGCCTAACAAATGCCTCATCTAGAAAGGGTTCAGTGTGTCAGTTCCCAGACACATTCAACCAGCAGGGCACCAACCTTCCCTGTGGGTGGTTCTCACCAGGAGGCCACCAGTGGTCACTAGCTTTCTCCTGGCCACCACCCCGCAACACTAAGAAATGCAGTAATGCCTGCTAGGTGTCCAGCTCAGTGTCCACCTCCCAGCAATGGCCTTTATATGATGGCCTAAAGAAAGTGTTCAGTGGACATCACATTTTGTGTGCCTCTCACCCACATAAATGGCAATAATGGGGCAGGGGCAGCCACAGGAGTAGGCTTCCCAGATCTCCTTCCAAGAAAGCCTGCTGTGGGGAGCTCAGTGGATGGCAGCTTCTGTGCCTTCTCATCTGAAAGTACCAAGCCTGTCCCCTCCTGGCTCCTTCTATCAACATCTGAGTACAGCACAGGTCCTGCAGCCAGGCATTTTCTGCCCTACGTGGAAGCCCTCTAACTGTGTTTTGTCTCCTTGTCCACTCATCAATGACATGACTGAGACTTCCTTAGAGCTGCAGTGTGGTCTGAGGCTGTTCCTGGATGGTCCTCCTTCTTTCCTGTTCCCCTTGCACAGGTGTCTGGTCAGCATCTTGGTTTAAAAGCTTTTTTGATCAACTCTTGCTCCCTTCTTGATCCTTCATGAGGATATACCCCAATATACCTCTTATCTCTTTTTGGTGTGTCCCTCACAGAGAATCTAAATCGTTAGAGCAGCTCATTAAAATAAACCAAAGGCCAAATGTTTTCTCTGATAAGTGGCTGCTGATCCATAATGGGGGTAGAGTGGGGGAGCAGGAGAGGAATGGAAGAACTTTGGATAGGGCAAAGGGGAGGGAGGGGAGGGGAGGAGGCACGGGCGTAGGAAAGATGGTGAAATGAGATGGACATCATTACCCTAAGTTCATGTATGAAGACATGAATAGTGTGACTCTGTGTACAATCAAAGACACGAAAAATTGTGTTCTATTTGTGTACTATGAATTGAGATGCATTCTGCTATCATGTATAACAAATTAGAACAAATAAATAAAATTAATTAAAAAAATAAATATGTGTGATGTTGTCATGGTAGCAGAGGAAGAGGAGCATTTCCAGTGATGCCATCTATGATGGTGGAGCAGAGAGGACTGGGGGGAGGAAAGATGGTGGAATGAGATGGACATCGTTTCCCTAAGTACAGGTATGAAGACAAGAATGGTGTGACTCTACTTTGTGTACAACCAGAGACATGAAAAATTGTGCTCTGTATATGTACTGTGAATTGAATCACATTCTGCTGTCATATATAACAAATTAGAATAAATAAAATTCAAAAGAGAATAAGTGTAGAATGCAGGGCCTCAGCAAGGTTCCATTTGTTTAAGTCCTTGTTTTAGCCCATAACATTTTATAGCATTTGCTACATACCAGACATTGTTCTAAACATTTGTTTTACTTAAACTGAATCATTTGGTTCTTGCATCAGCCCCGTGATGAATCAGTGTTCCTATTTTGTAGATGAGAATGCAGTGGCACAGAGAGATTATATAAACTTGTCCAATGCCACAGGGCTAGTAAGTGACAGCTGGAATTAATTCCCACTGAATTCCGTTGCCTTCTATGTTAGGAATCATTTGCTGCGTTGACATTACAGTACGTGAGGATATGGTGTTTTGAATAAAATGTGTCCACTAAAATTCAGTCAGTTCCCCTGCACAGCATTCACTGAAGAAATTAGATTATTTTTTCCAATTCTGGGAGGAAAACTGTTGTACTGAATTTTCCAAAAGACAAAATTGTCAGTCTAAGAGATTTGTAAGAAGAATATTGATCATTCCTTTTTGGATTAATTTCCAACTTGAGAACATACGTCTGCTCCTCTCACTCTTCCCCTGAAACTCCACTCAAAAACCTTGCCTGGATGAAGCACACCTGGGAATTGTCAGTCTAATTAACTAACTTCTCCAGAGTGGTGGAGATAGCTACAATATTCTGGATGATGTATTAGATAATGGACATGCAGATAAAAACTGGAGTTCAAAACCACCTGAGAAATGCTTGCTGGTATAGTTTGGACACGAGACGTCCCCTGAAAGCTCACGTGTAAGACAATGAAGGAAAGTTCAAGAGGTGAAATGATTCGATTATGAGAGCTGTAACCTAATCAGTGGATTAATCCACCTGAATGGATTAACTGGTTGGTAACAAGGAAGGTAGAGTGTGATTAGAGGGAGTAGGTAATTGGCAGCCTGTCCTTGGGGTTTATATTTTGTCCCTGGTGAGCAGAGTTCTCTCCTGCTTCCTAGTTGCTATGACTTGAGCTACTTTCCTCTGCCATAATCTTCTGCCTCACCTTGAGTCCAGAGCAGTGGAGTTGGTAGTCTGTAGACAGAAAGTCTGAAACCATGCCCAAATAAACTTCTCCTCCTCTGAGTTGTTCTTGTCAGGTCTTTTGGGCATAGCAACAAAAAGGTGGCTAATACAGTTGCCCATTTTAGAAAGAAGAAACCTAAACTAAATATATTAAATAAGTTATTCAAAGTCAGAGCTAGTCTTCTGTTAAATCAAATGAAAACTAAGCCTTACCAATTAGTCTGTGTTGTTGTGATTATTATTTTAAACTACCTTCACAAATTAAATACAGTTTATTTTTCAGGGCCCCAAAACTTGAAAAAAATGGTCTTGCTTTGATGACATGTCTTCTCAAACTTAGTAAATCCTACCACTTTAACCTTTTCATTATGTCACAGGATAACTTTATGCATTGTAACTACTTTAATGCTAACATTTCTGAAGTTATTTATGGTTTTTATGTGACCACATTTTTTTCCACTTTTTCATTCAACAAGTTAAATACCCTCTGTGGGTATGTCTCTGATAAGTAGGTCATCCTACAACCAGCCCTAAGATTTCCTGCTCTCTGGTTTGTTTTGCTATGATGGATTTTGTTCCTGTGATTGGGTTATGTTATACAACACAATTGAGATTATAGAGGTGAGCCAGATTGAATTACATAGTCCTTTGAAAATAGAATTTCCCAGCAGTTTACAGAAGAGAAAGTCAGATTTGAAACACAAGAAGGATTTGTCACACTTTTGCTAGCCTGAAAATGGAGTGGCTGTATGCCGAAGGAATCTGGGTACCGTCTAGGCATCCCTGGCTGACAGGCAGTAAGGACACTGGAGACCTCACTCTCTTAATTTTGTCAACAGTCTGAACAAATTTGGAAACAGTCTTCTCCAGAGCCTCCTGACAGAACTCAGCCTGACCAGCATCTTGATTTTAGCCTTAAATGTCGCGATCAGATCACAGAACCCGGACAAACTGTGCCTGAACTTCTGACCTGTAGGACTTCGAGCTAATAAGTGGATGTTGCTCTAAGTTACTAAGGTTATGGTCATTTGTTACATAGTAATAGAAATGAATACATTATGTGCCAGACACAGTTCTGGTGATGGGGATTACCATCCACTCTGCACTCAGAATCTATATTCTTGGAGGAAAATGAGGGATGAAGGCCAATGAGGAAAAGCCCATCAATAAACACAATGGAACCTTAAGTTGCATTCAGTGTTGTGATGAGAACGTCTGATAGTCAGTTGGAGACCAAGAGACATCTCCTTGAGTCAGTCATATTTAGAAAAGTTTGCCTGACAAGAAGATTCCAGCCAAGTTCAATTCTGGGGAAAAGCAATACTGGCAGATGGGACACCACTGCAAAAGGTTACATGTGGAAAGAACTTGTGATTTACACCAGAAGTGTAGTGTGACTGCGACCTAGATCATGATCTTGGAGTCAGAGGAAGTTGGAAAGGTGGTTACTGACCATATCTGTAGGGCCTTGTATGGCATGCTAAGAAATTTTAATTTTGGTTCTGATGTGTTGGAAAGGTCATTGAAGGACATTAAGCAGGTTGTTTGATCTGCTTTACATTTGCAAGGTTTTATACAGTGTGGAAGCAAATAGAAATGCTCCAATTAAAATCAAGAATTGAGGAAGACCTTGTTTTTTATTTTCCATATGTTAAATGTTTAATGAATAAACAGGTGGTAAAATGTTATGCATTGAACATGTAAAATGTTATGCATTGAACATTTTACATTTAAAGTTTCAGTGCATTTTGTTCAGCTCAGGGATATTGACTTTTTGCTTATTTTATTGCTCTTGTTTTTTCTTCTTTGCCTTCATCATTTTCTGCTATGGTTTGAATCTCTCCCCAAAGTTCATGTGTTGAGAACTTAATCCCCAATGCAACAGTATTGGAAGGTGGAGCCTAATGAGAGGTGAGAGGTCATAAGGGCAGAGTGAACAAATCAATGGGTTGGTCACTATCTCAGAACTGGGTTAGCTACTGAGAAAGTGGATTTGTTATAAAAGCAAGTCGACCCTCTCTTGTTCTTCCACCTTCTGCCATGTGTCTTCCAGTTGCCAGCACCATATTCTCAGACTTCCTGGCATCCAGAACTGTGAACCAAGCAAATCTCTATTCATTATCAATTGCCCAGTCTCAGTTATTCTATAATAACAGCATAAATCAGACTGAGACATATTCCTTTTATTATGAAGAAATTAGAAGAAATTTCTATAGAACAATGCCAAAATGTTCAACTGAGAATTGACATTTTTAACATACTGATATGTTCACTTCAGTTTCTTATATTTTTTAATAAAAGAGAATATTATGTGTAAAAGAGTTTATGTGTAAAAAATAAAGTCCATTTTGTCCTTCATCCTTATCCTTCATCCTTATTTTTCTTTGAAAAAGTTAAATCATAGATTTCTGTATGTATCCTTCTTGTCTTTGTTGATTTTTAAATTTCTTACATACACATGTATGTTTTTATTACTCATTGAATTTTTAAATTAAAAATACAGCCTTTTTATATCTATAATATATATCACATGAGCTTATATTTAAATTTGTATGACAGGTGTAATAAATGTAAAATTAAAAGTTTGCATGGGTCAATAAGAAAGCAGTGGACTGGTTGGGAACTCAGAATGGACCTTCAGATGAGCACAGGTGGTTGCTCAGACAAGGACAGTGACAGTCGGGGTGCAGAGAAGTGGACAGATTTAGATGTTTCAAAGGTAGTGTTGAAAGGTCTTGCTGAAAAATTGAACTTGCAAGATGTGGGAAAGAGAAGAATCAAGATAAATCTTAGATTTTTTTTTTTTGTCTTCAGCAACTGGGAGGTTAAGATTGACTGAAATAGAGAGGCCCAGGGAAGGAAGAGACTGGATAATGGAAATCAAGAGGCTTATTCTGGTTAGACATGAAGTTTGAGAAGCCTATCAGACATCACTTGGCAACATCCAGTTTGCATTTGGATGTATAAGCTTGGAGTTCAGAATCGAAGTTAGGATGGAAAATTCAAATATGGGGATAATGAGTAAAATAATCCTACTTGAAACCTAGCGGTTACCTGGAGAGCGACTGTAGATGAAAAAAGAAAAATCACAAACAGTAGGATACCCCAGGATTTGAGATCTGCACAGGTGGCTGAGCAGGAATAGTCAAGGCCTCAGAAAGAAGTGGGACAGCATGTGCTTGTGACCAGTTTTATGGCCTTCCTCTGGCCTTGCTTTTTGTTAGATGTCAATTGATTTTCCCTGTCCTTGGGGCCCCTCCCTAGTGCCATCTAGCTTGCCTTCTGTTATTTTAAATTTGTTCCACCCTTTATGATTTACCCCTGAATTCTGAATGTGTGGCAGGCACCTTCATTCTTGGTAGGTGAGGCCAAGTGCATGTCAGTAGAGTTTCTGGCTTTCATGGTGTGCTTGGCCCTGTTGAACTTCAACACTGGGTGGTATTAAGTGAAACAATGTTCACCTAGCTTTGGTATTCTTGCACAAGTGTTTAGGGACCTGAGTAAGTTATAATCCTGGATTTTCTCCATTCTTTCACAGAAAATGAACTTGTACCCAAATTCTCTCTCTTAGCAAGTCCTCAAAAAGGACTCTGGTTTAGGTGGTGTCTTTACTCTTCCAAAAGGAATCACTGGAATCTAATGGTCTTGAACCTACGATGAACCTAGTATCAGTTTTTGTTGTTGTTTTGTTGACTTTTTTTCCTTCCCTGCTTGGTTTTAGAGCATTCAGTTACTGCGAAGCAATAAAGAAAACCGAAATTAAACAATGAAAATGAAAGGGAGGCTCTAGGAAAAAAATAAACCCCATATTTGAAAGATATGGAGGTTGAGTTTACACTAACAATGATTTGGCTGAGTTGGTAGTGTACCAGGAAATTAAAAACATTTGTTTTAAGTATAAACCTCAGCCAAAGTTTATAAGTAAACTCAATGGACCAAGATTGTTTTTTAATGAGAAATTTTAAGATAAGAGTTTGGAGGTATAGTTCACAAAAATGTAATTATCCTCCTAAACTAAAATGGCATTTATTTGTCATCTCTCTTCTTAAACTATCCCCTGTTTTTCTGTGTGGTGTGTAGTTTCCAGGTTATAATATTAAAGGGGAAAATGCCTTAAGATTGTGTAAGTTTAGGGGCCTACCTATACTTTCTTTTGGGAAGGTACATATTCCATTACCAGGAGAGGAGGAGCAAGGAAGGACACTCACCTATTTGGCATCCATAAAGTTATCAACTGTATTAATCAACATTTTAATACTGTGCCAGAGGTTTAGTCCATGGTCAACTGACTCCATTTCTTTGGATCCAAGATGAGGCAGAACATCATGGTGGAAGGACACCATGGATCAACCAAAGCTGCTCTACTCATGGTAGCCATGAAGCAGAGATAAAGAGCAACCTCTTCTAGCCACACCTCACCTACCTACAGTTACCATTCAGTTAGTTGTTCATACCAGGATGAACTGGTTAGGTTAGTGCTCTCATAATTGAATCACTTCATCTCTGAATATTTCTGAATTAACACAGGAGTTTGGAAGGACACCTTACTTCCAAACCATAACAATTACCTTGACTTTTGATTTAGATATTTAGATGGATTATACCATTTTGACTTAAGAGGAGAAAATAGAGGGAGTTTAATCAACTGGCCTCAACTCATCCAGCCATTAACATCAGATGCCTCCATGCACATGGTGATCTGGGTGACTCTGTCACACACAGGACTTAGGAATGGGGGAGGAGGAAGCTGCTTTACTGGAACACACTTCAGTCTCCTCACATGGGGCTGGGCATGGCCTCTCCACAACAGTGTGGCCAAGGAAAGCAGTGCCATCTTCACTGTTATCCCAAAGCTCTTCATTGTATCTCATGCCCAGTTGAAAAACACGTATTCATGAGAGGTAGGGCATCTGAGAGATCTGAAGATCAAGGCAGTGTTTTGCTAGGACTGTGTAACAGAGCACCAAACACTGAGCATCTGAAACATCTCCTCTCACAGACTACAGGTTGGAAGTCCCAGATCAAGCTGTGGCCCCTTCTGAGGGCTGTGAGGGAATCTGTCTGCTCCAGGACCGTCTTCTTGGCTATGCCCTCACCTCATCTTCCCTCCATGCAGGACTTTTTGTCAAAATCTCTTCCCACAAGGACACAAGGACATGTAGTTCTTAATCCTCATAGAACACAGGGTCCACTCATACGCCCTCAGCTTAGATGGACTGCTATTTTTTTTGGGGGGGAGCGGATACTGGGGATTGAACTCAGGGGTGCTCTATCTCTGAGTTGCTTCCCCAGTCATTTTTATTTATTTTTTTAATTTTGAGACATTTGCTGAGGCTAGACTTTAACTTACTAACTTTCCTTATACCAGACCAAATATAGTACCAAGAATTGAAGAGTCGAGGCAACCAATTCTTTACTGTTCTATCAGGGAAGACAGAGAGTAGACAGGCGGCCACAGTGGAGTGTGCAGAGTGATTGATTGCAGTTCTAGGAGCTGGAGGACATGGTCAAGACTTGTTCTCATGAGGAGATGCTGAGGGAAGCGTTTTCAAACCTTTCCCTTCAAAACACCCGAAAGGCAGAAGAGCCGAGGGCTGTATGTCCTTCCTTAAGGTCTTGTGCTCCCCGCCCGAGCTGTATGCATCTCATATCCTGTTCTCTTATATACTCATGCTGGTTTCAATATAAAGACAATGTTTTAAATTCCCTCTGGCCAAGAGAAAGGCCAAGCAAAAGTGGTTTTCTTCTTCCTCCAGAAGACGGTCATTTTACCTCCTGTTTGTATCTAAGGGATCCTCATTGTACCCCCTCTTGAGAGACAGAGATCTGTTCACTCCATATTTTCTTCTTGTATTGATTGAGAGTGTTTGAGAATTGCCTAGGTTCAAATATGTCAGAGCAGCTTAAATTAAATTTGTGTTTGTATCAATAGATGTTTTCAAACTTGATGTTACATGCACTATTGTATATGCACATTTGGCATTGATGGTGAAACTTTTGGGAAAAATATTTTGTCTGAGGACCCTGGGCCAGAAAAAATGTTTGCTCTTCCGAGTTACATTGTCATCCTTTTAACTGGTCGTTTTTCTTCTTTCAGCCCTAGCTGCCAGGAAGCTCAAAATTAAATTACCATTTCATCTTTAATTAATTCACTTGAGACCTTTGCTGTTTGCAATCAATCTCATAATCTTCCCATTGTTCTTAGCTCACCATTTCACCTTTTTTTCTTTTCCCTTATTTCTTATAATAATATTCTATATTATTATGTGATATATATAATTATATATACTATAAAATAATGAGACTATTCTATTGCATCAGGGTGTCTATCATTTGTATTGCACTATAGGTGTGATGGGTATTTAGATATCCATCATTCTCTGCACTTGTCATACACTATCCCAGCATTCACTGTTGCAGATCATCATGGCCCTTGATGAAGGCTGGCTCCACCTTCAGTTCCATTGGTGGATTCGAGGGATCTAGAATATTCCCTCCAGTGCTAGCCAGGTGGTTCAGGAACCCAGGCTTGAGACAGTCAGCACTTGGTAGGTCCCTGAACTCAAAGATTAATTCATGAATGGCCATGTGACCCAGATCAGGCCAGAGAGACAAATGAGGACATTTCCTGGGACTCCGGGTCAGACATTTCCTATATCTGGAGAGGAAGCCCCTGAATGTTGGAGGTAAGAAATATCCTGAGGAAGGGGTGACCATAACAGTATAGAGACCCTGCGCTGTGATTTCTGGCTTAACACATCCTGGAGTCTAACTGATCTCTGCCTTTCTCTATTCCGGAGCAAAATGTATTTTCTTATCACTTAAGCCAGCCTGAATTCTTATTGTTTTGTTGATGTTGTTATGGTTCTCACTTAAAAAAACTTCATACATTTTTGGGATCAAGGCAGAACAGAAATGAAATGAAGCTAAAACTTTATGGCACATGTAACAACAGTAGCTGTTGATGGTTGGATCCCGGCCTGTTTCCCCAGCCTTCTCCCCAGCTGTAGGCACATCTGCTCCCACCAGCCTGGTCGCAGCTCCAGAAGGATTAGAATTTTACCTTTGAATTTTACAAATAAGGAAGCTAAGACCTGAGCAATAGTATGACTTGCCCTAGTGATGATGATGATGATGATGATTGTATATTTAGACTCAGGGCAGGAAGAGAACTCAGGTCCCCTTCCCCCCAGATGGCCACGTGTCTGCTACTTTTCTGCTCCCTTGTGTGCTTGCTCTCCAAACCCTTGTGCGACCTCCGTTTGAGTCACCTAGCCCTTGCTGAGCCCGAGCTTCTCCATCACAATGATGGAATTATTTTCACTGGATCATTAGTGGCTGGAACCAAATGATACCAACATGTGAAAGCATGTTAAAATATGATGTTTCAGCTTAGGCTACTTTTCAAGCCTGGGTACTGTGTAGAAAAAGCTACTCAGTCTCACCAGTGACAGGAAAACATTGTAGAATCCCACAATCTGGCAAGCCTACAAAGGGTAAAAACTCAAGACATTGCAGAGAGCATCTTTTTTCCATTTGTTTTAACAAGCATTGTTTCATTTTAATAATCTGTGACAAGATGTCTAGCTAATAAGAAAAGCCTGGTGAGTACATTGGGTGAAAAGAAATAGTGAGCACTAGCCGGCTTTCCTGACCCTTCACTATCAACCCTTGTGTCAAAAGGTGGGGAGGTCAGCACCACCAGGTAGGCATGTGGGGCTTTTCCAGCCTTGCGCAGTCATGAAAATAACTGGTCGTTTACTTTAATAAACAATATGCCTAGTTTATCTTAGTTTATGCATAAGGATTTTTTTTTTCTTAAAGGTCAGAATATGGATTGTTTTGAGCATGAAATGAAAAGCATAGGGAGCCAGCTCTGTTCTGTCCTATCATTTTAAAATTAAGAGAGTTAATCAGGTTTTATTTATACCCCAAACTGTGCCAGGCACAGTGGTAGGTGCTTGGGACAGGGACTCAGACCCCAGGGCTTCTCCCTACCAGGGCTGTAGCCTCCCGAGGAAGTGAGATGCACAGGTGCTGAGATGTGCTGAGTTGCACAGGTACTGAGATGTGCTGAGTTGGGTGCAAGGTGTTCTATGAGAACAGGAGTTGGGGACCTCCTTTACTCCCTGCATGTAGCTGAACATCAGCCTGGCCTCTGGGCTAGTTTTAAGCCTGACCATCAATCTGCTTTGCAATTTAATTCCAGCTTTCTACCCTAAACTTTCAAAGTGCCCTCATTGTCCTGGCCCTATCATACTTCATAACAATGATAACTAAGTTGCTACCACTTAGTAAGTACCATGTGGTAAGTACCAAAGTACCATCTTACACAGATACCCAGGCTTAGTTTAATCCTTCAAGTTACTCTACTTTTTGTCAGGAAAAAGAATCTAATTTAAGGTTTTCATAACTCTTTTGCTGCTACTTCAGACAGTATTATTTTCTGTTTATCTAAGCTATTGTTGCTAGTTCCTTAAGTCAAAATTTTCCTATTAATATGGATTGTGTGGTTAGATGATGATGATGATGATGATGATGATGATGATGATGATGATGATTGCATATTCTTTTGTTTGGAGGTTACTATTTTGCATGGTGCTAAACTCCTCACAAAGCATCATATGATTTCTCTAGTTGTAGAAAGTTATGAGTCATGTACGATTGTTCTCCATATGTTACAGATGAGGAAGTGAAGGTGTACAGAGTCTGGGTCTTGATTGGACACAGATGGTGGTCTACTGGGAGGCCATCAGTAGAACTCTGTCTGGATTGTCCTTTAGATTCTCCCTCCTTGTTTAACTCCATTGTTCGTTTAGAATTGACATTCAGCTCCTGGTAATCACAGCACATTGTCCATAAAAGACTGATTTCTTCTCCTTCCCAGACCCTGGAAATTGTGTCAGAAGAGTAAAGATTTTGACCTGTAAGGACCAAAAGAATAGCAGGGGAGTGAAGAGTGAATGGAAGGTTCCCAACCTTACGGATAGGAACCACGCAGGCGGGGCAGACGGAAGTAGAGGGGAGAAAGTGCCCTGGTAAATGCTCACAGCAACTTGCCCAAGGAACCTCTGAAGGCTCTTCAAGAATGCCAGGCGTGGTGGAAGGCCAGAGGCCAAGCCAGCACAGGGCGACCACAGAGTTCCAGCTCAGGTCTCTGCTAACCAGTGGTGCCTTTCACTCCTACATAGGAAACCAAGAGTCACTCTGTGGAGAATTAAACTAGAGAGATTCTGATCACCAAGATGTGGGGAGGACAAGGTGGCATGGCAGGAGATGACAAGAGGCAATTAAGGAATATCTACATCACAAACTCTGAGACCCCAGCACCCCTCCTCACTGGTAAGCTGGCCCACAGCCAGGCACACAGCCCAGTGCTGACTCTGGCAGCAGACTGGAAGATGGTCTCATGCAGGAATTAAGCAGGTCCTGAAGAAAGATTCCTAGAGACAGACATATGGAGCTCTTCGGCAACAAGAAAGGCACGCCCTCTCATTATCGCAAGTAAAAGCCAGCAATTAAGTTTCTGCTCATGCTCATGGTGCTTCTAGTAAAATATCTGATGCTTCACTCTTAAAAGATGGACCATCCAGGATAACTGGGTATTTGAGGAAGGCCTTACACATAAAAAAAGATGAAAGCACATACAAAAAAAAAAAATCAACCAACCAATGAAATAAACCAATAAAAACAACTAAAAGGATGAAGAGGAAAATTTTAAAAATCTGCTACTGATACTTTTGGAAAGATAGTTTCATGTATAGAATCCCAACAGGGTCATGTATAGGATCTTGGGAGAGGGAACATCAAAACAATTAAAAAATTATTGGGAGGGCAAAGATAATATTTTTATGTCTTATCCCTCCAAATGAAATTTAAAAACCTGTAAAAGATTTGGGAAATCTTGTCACAGAAGGAATGGAATACTGATGAACTAGAAAAGAGGAAGGATAAGAAAGTTAGAAGTGTAGGCCAGGAACTTCTACCTCTAAACATCAGGAATTTCAAAAGGGAAGACAGAGGAAACAGGAAAAATAAAATAGTCAAGAAGTTATGTAGGAATATATTCTCTGTTGGGGTATGGGAGCTGGTATACCCATAGGCTCCCTGGTTGCTCAACATGCTACACACCATGAGACCCTACATCAAGGCACATTATTGTGAAATTTTATAACACCGAGTATATAAGATGAAAGAGAGAAGTTTCAGAATTTAGAATGGTTTCCAACTTAATGACAGCCACAGCAACATTGAACGCTAAAACAGAAGACCGACATTTTCAAAATGTAGAGGGATGATCATTTTTCACCTAGTACTTCTGTACTCATCCAAATTATTGATTAAGGGTTTAAGGTACTGTGTAAGAATTTTCTGATATGAAAGGCTGAAACATTCTGACCCTCTGCAAATCTTTTCCTGGCAAGTTATTTAGCCAAGGATCTATTTTATAAAAGAAAGGAGTCAATCAAGGACTAGGAAGATATGAGATTTTAAAACCAGAGCATTTAATGCCTGGGATAGAGAGGGGTAGAGAAAAGAAAGCTTATCATAAAAGCTGAGTAGCAAACCTGGAGATCAAAGAGTCCAGATAGGAGCAGGAGGGCTGTGGACTATGAGAGAGAAGGGGCCGGCTGGTGGGGTGGGCAGAGAGGGGAAGAGGAGAGGTCAGCAGGACAAATTGTATAGAATGCTTAAAACTGTGGTTGAACATTTGTAAAAACCACTTATAGATTTTAAAAGATCTGTTAGGGGTGTCTCAGAAAAAAGTGGTCATAGATACATTGAAAAAGTGAACAAATAAAATCCATTCTATTAATAACTCTTGGAAAAACAGTAAGTTCTATGAGAAAGAAAATACAATCGTAATGCACTACTTGACTTAGTGTAAACAATATTTATACAGTCATAAAGATACAAACACTTATTAATCCAATATTTGATATATAATTAAGCTAAGAGAATGGGTGTGTCCAGCAGCAATGACACACACTTGTAATCCCAGCAACCTGAGAGGATCTCAAGTTCAAGGCCAGCCTCAGCAATTAGTGAGACCCTGTCTCAAATAAAAAATAAAAAGGATGTGGTTCAGAGGTTAAGCACCCCTGGCTTCAATCAATCCTTGGTACAAAAAAAAAAAAAAAAAAAAAAAAAGGAGAGAGAGAATGAGGGTTGAGGATGGTATAAAAAAGCTAATTCCTTATATAACAAGAAGTCAAAGCCTTATCTAAACAGTATGCTATTTGTACACTAATGTAATTATGCAATATAAAAAAGCTAATTCCTTATATAATAAGAAGTCAAAGCCTTATCTAAGCAGTATGCTATTGTAATGTACACTAATGTAATTATGCAATAGTGTAATATTTAAGTATATGCATATATTAGTACATCACATGGTACCCAATTATTATATACATTTTTATGTTTTATGTTTGACTGTGTGTCCTTCTCCCTTCTCCCCTGTCTCCTTGTCTCCTCTGGATTCTGATTCATTGTGCCAACTTCAGTTATTAGTTTGTTCAAGTTTTTGACACTGGATAGTGAGCTTTTTGAATACAGAAACTACATCAGAGATTCCCCCAAATGTCTGAACTCATGAATATCTTGTTGAATTGGCTTTTTGCATGGGTCCCTACTTAAAAAGAAATGCCCAACAGGTCTATTTGTTAAGTAGTGGGGACCAAACAACTGAGTTATAAAAGTGCCTCAGGAAGGAGCAACAAGAGGTTTTTGTGCACAATATTCAGTAAGAGAGGCTCCAGTTTGAGACCTTCGAGTTGGAACAGGGACTAACGTCCCCATGATGGGATGGGGTAACCTACACAGAGAGCCACAGTAATAATGGAAATTCAAAATTAAGAAAGAAAATGAGTAGCCCAGAAATCTGTAACTCAGCAAAGCTCCTGTTTTCGCCTCCCTCTTGCTCTCCAGCCCTTGCCCTGAGGCAGATGTGGAGCTCCACCTATAATCAGCGAGGATGGGATTTTGTCTGTGAGTTATTCACGCCAGACGTGATCAGACGGTTTTCTCTGGTGGCACATGGTCTTTACAGTGGTTATCTTAAGAAGTTGTATAATGGTTCATCCTGTTGTATTTATTTTACCATCTTCCTATAAATAGATAGATTGATAGAATTTTTCCTATGATAGATTAACATCTTCCTACGTATTTCTCCATTATCTAAAAAAAATCATTTACATACATTCATTGCCTAGTAAAGGCTAAAATGGACATGCACTTTGGAAGCTTTAGAGTATTCAAACTGGAAGAGAAGTTGCTTTATCAAATCTCAACCTCTAGGCAGTAACACCCACCTCTTCCTGACTCCTGCCCACAGCCTCACCTTCTCACATGGAAATTCATCCAACTGCTGGCTAATTCCAATTTCTGAATTCCTGGTTTTGAACCCCAAAGAGTACTGTTTACTTCACTTTTTGGCCCCCATTCTGCCCTGAGGACCTTTATAAATCAAGTGCCTTCTCCCTTCCACATGGCAGCCCCTTGAATATTGATGATCGCAGACAAGCTGACCTTTGTACAATCTCTCAACTAAAATATTCCAAGTCCCTGGCTGCAAATCCTCTTGTACTTCACCTTTGCCATTTTCTGCCCCAATTACCCACCTCTCTTCTATCCCTGCCCATCGTCCACAGTTCCTTCCTCTTCCATGGGCTGCCCCTCCAGATCCACACTGCTGTATTATGTTCTATCAAAGATGCCATCAATTATAAGATGCACCATTATTTTCTATGTATCATTAACAGACAAACAAAACCCACTAACAAGATATCAATTACAAGGTTCAGAGATATTAAAATATGAAAAGATGTGTCTCAGAATCAATGAAATACAAGAAGGCAGTTGTTTCTAGGTCATTTCCAATGGTGAAGATGTTCCTTATGGTGTGACACCTGGGGCCGGCAATAGTATTCCCAGGGAGTTTTGACCTTTCCTGACAATGGTTGCTGCTGCCAAGAACTTTCCCAGTTTGTGTCTCTGAGTTGGTCCCCTTGGGGGTTTCTGGTACTTGTGTGTGTGTGTACATGCAGGGGGTGTGGTTTACAAAGACATCTCTCTCCATCCTGAAGATAATGATACAATTATCTTCTACAACTTTAATAATCACTGATAATAAAAGATAGAAAAAAAGAAGAATAGAATTAATAATTCCCAGTCCGTTCATTGCAAAGTTATAATTTAGGGATAGAGAAACTAGTCAAAGTACTGATGATGGGTATGTATGTATTCAATAAGTTTAAAAGCAGAGCAAGTCTAAAACACAGTTTTCTTCAGAGTCACATCCCCAGAAGCAAATGAAAACTCTGACATTGTCACAGTAATTATTTAGCAATTTCAAGGTGAGAGGTGGAAGAAGACATGTATGTCTGGAAATATGGGTGTTCCCGTAACCTACCTACCTAGTATGCCAGAAGTCCATGACCATATTTAAATTTAAAGTATAGTTCAAAAACATCATGAACACAGCCTCCTAGTAAATGCACAGCCATTTCCACCCCTTTAAATTTAGTGATCTAGTGGGATTATCTAAGAACTGAAAGTCCTGATACTCCTGAACTGAGTGATTTTTAGCAGTTCTTTTAATTCAGCATGATTTATTCTTTTACTGTTAATTCAAGTACAAATAAATTTAATATTTACTAATAGTAGCATTTACAATATGATCCTTTAAATCTTTTTTTCCCTAAATTTTCTAAAGTGCAGTCAATTCTAAGAATTCCTGGTAGTTACATTCTATGAATTTGTGAGGACGATTGAATATCAGTTGAACCATTGGGTCTACCAAAAGTGGTTCCTAGGGTTGGGTTCCTGTGAGTTTCTGGTCATGGAGTTTTCATCAACCAATTAAAATATAATCTTATTTTATGTGTATTTCTTTTTAAAGACACCTTGTCATAGAGTGCTGATTTACTGGCATGAGCACTGAGACTCGTGCCTGAATGAAGCTTATCTGACATGTACTTTTTCACGTTGTCATTTCTAGTGCTTGTGAAAATGAGGCAGAACTTCAGCACTGAGCTCAGGGGTCACTGTAAATAGTGAGAGTTCCAACAGAAAGCACACACATGTGAATTATATTGCACTAGGTGGAGTGCACAAAGGGCATTTATTTAGAGTATAAGCAGATGACACAGGAAGGCAGAATATTGCCTAATGTTAGACTTCAGCTGGGCATGTGTAGGTGTGGGGACTCAAATTTTCTGCTGGTCTCTGTATATCTATGAATGACCACAAAAGCTCCATGAGTATTGATTTTGGTCTTATGAATAGCTTTAGTGTGTAGATAAATACACAAATATGGAATTCATGGATAATGAAGATCTACCATATTTTTAAATAAAAACTTACTTCTCTCTTCTTCCATCCCTACCTCTCAAACGACTTACCTGTACTTATGTCTTTGTATCCATAGAGAGATGTCTAAAATTATACTTAGAGTGGGCCTTCAAGATTGCTTAGTGGTGAGAATTTTTATCTTAATTTGAAAACAAAAGTATGGTTAGTTGCATTCATTTTTTAGATACAGTAAAATAAATATGGGTGAAATTGATATGAAACTATAGTATCAAAGATTACAAAGGTAAAATTATAGAAAGACTTTCTGTTTGTTTACCACAATGGAATTTGTGCTTTTGTTTCCCAATTGCAATTCATCTTTCATGAGGACATAAGGAAGTCATCACACACTGCTGGTTTTAGTATAAATTTGTGGGAGGAAAATTTGGTAAAATGCATCAAAAGTTTCAATGATTCTTGTTCAAATTAGAAATTTGACCGATGGAATAATTATAAAATATTGCAATGCTATTATGGTTGTAAATGTGTAAATTAAACTAATAAATAACAATAAAAGCTCAGAAAAGAAAACAGGTTTTTGAAGTCATGTTCTTTAAGAATTCGGATGATATCATTAATACAAGGACAAGGTAAAATTCCATTCAGGCAGATTTGATAAAAAAGATTTGAACAAGCCGGGCATGGTGGCGCACACCTGTATACCCAGCAGTTTGGGAGGCTGAAGTAGCAGGATCGTGAGTTCGAAGCCAGCCTCAACAAAAGTGAGTTGCTAAGCAACCCAATGAGACTCTGTCTCTAAATAAAATACAAAAAAGGGCTAGGGATGTGGCTCAGTGGTCCAATGCTCCTGAGTTCAATCCTCAGTGCCAAAAGAAAAAAAAAACAACAAGTGAACAGTGTGTAATTAAAACATTGGCAATCCTTGTGTCTAAAAAGTGAGATTCTAGGTATCTTTCATTTGAAAAGTATTTCTAGGCGCAACTCACAATTTTTACAGCAGATATGTATCACTTTACAACTACAAAAAATGGATAACAAATATTATTTTTAAAAGATACATGGTCCATAAAGAAAACATAACAATGAATGGTTTACACAAATGTAGATACCTTTTGTTGTTCATATCATTGTTTTCATCATAAATGTTGGCTCATTCAGAATAACTTGCAATACAACCTTGTGAGTTAGATTTAATTATATTCACATTACGTATGAGAGTAGCTAGATTCAGAGAGATTAAAGGTATAACCTAAGGTCCTCCAGTTAATAAATAGGGGCAGAATCACAATTCAAACGTAAATCTTTTCATTTTCATCCTGAAAAGCCAATGTCAGTCGCAGGAGGCCCTTGTTCTGCAAAGACCAATAGAACAATCTATCATTAACTGCATTAAAAAAAAAAGGCAATTTCTGTACTGTTTCTCATTTAATCCTCACAACAACTCATTGAATAAATGATAGTACTACTGAAGATGGTCCTTTATGTTATTATAAGAAATAATTTAAATCAAAAACATACGATTTTCAATAAATCACTCAGTAATATTACCAATGTACTGTGTTCCTAGAACCTGTAGAACTTTGGTCTAGGTACCGATAGTACAGCAATTCACAAAACAAATTTTCTACCCTCATAAAGTTTTCATAGCCAGGCACCATGGCACATGCTTATAATCCTAGTGGCTCCAGAGGCTGAGGCAGGAGAATCACAAGTTCAAACCAGCCTCAGCAACTTAGTGAGGCCCTACACAATTTAGTGAGACCCGTCTTAAAATAAAATGTATAAATGAAAAATGGGACCTGGATATTGTTTAGTGGTTAATCCCTTCTGGGTTCAGTCTTTGGTGGAAAGAGAGAGAGAGAGAGAGAGAGAGAGAGAGAGAGAGAGAGAGAGAGAGAGAGAGCGCTTTTCTTCTTGTTTATAGAGACAGTAAGTAGAGCATATGTAACACAGAACATGATAATAAATGCTTTGAGTAAAATCAAAAGTGTGAAAGAGCTTTCCCAGTTTTATGATCTTTCCCTATTTCTGCGTTTTGGGTTTTAAGCAGCGTGATTAACTTTGTCCTGAGATATATATGCTAGAAGAGTAGTTTTGGGGAGTAGAATGTAAATGGAAAATCAAAACCATAAATTAGAGAGGCCTATTAAATAGCTGAAGGGGATGTCAAGCAGTTACATTTATGAATCTGAAGATTATGTGAGAGGTCAGGTCTGAAGCTGTAAATTTGGGAAGCACTGGCTTATAGATGGTACTTAAGTCATGAAATTGTATGCAGTTATCTAGGGAGATGGTCCCCTTCTGCATGCCAATGTTTACAGGAAAAGCAAAAGATTGAGAGGCACCAAAGGAGACTGAAAAGAAAGAAAGAAATAGAAAGGAACCCAAGGATTCATGCTCTTATGGAAATCATTTATTGTAGGACCGGAATTAGAATGCAGCTCTGATTCCTAGCATTTGTGCCATTCCTGTTATTGAAGATTTTTATGATGCTTCTTTTCTTTTTAGGCTTATCTCTTTGTCTCCAAAAGAGTTACTTAAATAATAATCGAAATGGTGGATTTGCCAGATGGTAATTACTAAGATGACTTCCTTTACTCTAAGTCTTCAGGGCACCGTTCCAGTTTTCTGTAACCTTCAAGCATATGTGTAAATAGTTCTGTGAGTTCATTATCTAACTCCCTGAACAGAAAAGCATGATATCACCCCAAGCCAGCTCCCACTCTCATAAAATGGAGCAACGAACCCGTTTACCTTAAAGGACCTTTGTAAGAATCTCCAGTGACATATGGGGTCCTTCAAAATGCATGCTTTGATATTTTTAATTTTTATAATTTTTACTTTTCCTTAGATGTATAACCTTTGTATGATAAATTTAGCTAATTTTAAATGCAATGCATTTTTACATTTGTATATGCCCATCTGCTGAAGTCAAAATAGAGAAGTTTTCCAAGATCCAGAAGCCATTTCCTCATCCTTTCCCAGTGGATACCAACACCTGTCTCTTCCCCTGCCATCCCTGGTCTGACTTCAGTTTTCATTGATTATACTTAACTATCCTTGAACACCATGTAAATGAAATTAGATGGTATTTTATATTTTGTATCTGGCTTTTTAGATGGAATATAATGTCTGGCAGATGTAACCATGTTGTTTCTGTAGCATTTCATTTTCTGCATATACCACAGTTTATGTAGAGACTTTGCTGATGGTGGACACGTGGCTGTTTCTAGTGTTTGAGTCTTATCAATAAAACAACTCTAATGACTTTGGACTTATTTATCTTGGATATATAACTGGAGTGAATTGGTGATCATACATATGCATGTAGGATTGAAATTACTAGGTCATAGTAGAGGCCTGTTTGTGTTTTAAAAAGTCTAGCTTGTAAGAAATACAAATTATAGCTGTGTGATGTCATTGATGGCTTATGAAATTGCTAAATATTTTAGTATATAGAATACCATATTCCATTCTCACTTTTGCAAATTGCTTATGGGGTTATAAATTGGTATATTCCTTTAGGAAAGCACTTTGTCAGCACAAAGTAATTAAGTCCCTTAAAATTTTTATACTGCTTGACCCAGGGTCATTTTTCTTTTTCTTTTTTTGGAATCTATCCTAATGATTTATTGTTAAAAATTTTCAAACCAAGGTATTCCCAGAGAACTATTTGTAGTAGTATAAACAGTGGAAATGACCTATGTCCACCAATCAAGAATACTTGGCATGGGTCACATAAGTAAAACCTTCTCAATGGAATATTTATCATATTTATCTCTGTAGATATTAATAAAATATGATTTATCAATTTGTAAATCATTTATCAATAAATATGGCATTTTACCTATGAAGAGTTTATAACAATATAGAAATATGTTTTGCTACAGTGTTAAATTTTGAAAGCAGAAAATGTGGTCAGAATTTGAACACAACTTTGAAAACCACAGCATACGGTAAAAAGTCCCAGGAGAACATATCGATAAAATACTAACGTTAACTAACAGAAGGGTCAGTTACTGAGTGATTCATTCCTTTTATCTCTTTCAAAGTGTTTCTGAAATGGCTAACCTAGTTTTATTTTAAAATGTAGCTTACTTAAATATTTCAATATTTGAGTTTCCACTTTCATTGTTAGCTGAGGATGGAACACAGGTTAAAGCAGACTCCTGAAGCGAGATCACCTGACCTCTAACCCCAGAGCTCTGGTTTTGTTGCTCCTTAGCTGTGTCACCTTGGGAGAGACCCAGTTCCATTTCATTCTTTGAATATTCCTTGAGTGCCTAGTTGGAGCTGGTCACTGCTGGGTGAAGAAAGGAAAGTTCTCTGTGCTCAGGGAGTTTTCATTCCAGTGTGTGCTCTTTTTAAGACTGGTCCCAGTGCATTGTGTGACTCTTGGCTTGGTGAGGCTCTGGCATGGTTGGAAACATGGCAGGCCTCAGGAAGTGCTGCATAATATTGTTATTGTTATTATTATTAGTGTTCTATTATTCCACAGTTCCTAACTTCTTCCAGTTAAATAAAATGTCTCCTTGTGATTTTATCTCATCAGTAAAAGTATTTCTTATTATTGTGTTTTGCAGTAGGCATGATATTTTTTACCATTTTCAACCAGTGATGCAATGATTTGGTGGTTTAAAACAGAAGCAGAACAGAAATTTATTCTCTCACAGTTTGGGATGCTAGAGTTTGGAAAGGTATCAGCAGGGCCCAGTCCCCTGTAAAGACCCTAGACAATGATCCTTCCCTGCCTCTTCTAACTTCTTACTGACTCCTGGAGTATGTGGTCCTGTGGCAGCACAATTTCAATCTCCACCGCCATGTTTTCACATGGCCTGCTCCCTGCCTGTCTCTCTGTGTCTCCTCTTCTTCTAAGGATGCCAGTTATTGGCCTGAAAGCCACCCTGATTCTAGGATGATTTCATCTTAAAATCCTTAACTACTTACATCTTCAAAGCCCTTTCTTATAAACAAGGTCACATTCTGACATTCTGGGTGGACATGAATTTTCAGGGGATACTATTTAATCTGCGACAATGAATAACAACAATATCATCAACAGTACTGGTCTTGTGATTTCTAAGTCCTTAAACTTGATATACCCCATAAATATAGAAATCATTTCCTTAACTGTATATATTGCATTGCCTCCTGTGTGAAATGTTGGTAAAACTGTAAATTATTAATAGTGGTAATTTTGAGGTGTATGAACCTGAAAAAGTTAAGGAACTATATATATCCTAAGAGGCTTCAGGCCCTGATTTTGTAAAGTTTTGGGAAGACTCATATATCTTCTCAGGAACTGAGATCTGAAAAGGTTAAGGGTTATGTCTGATGTGAATTTACAGGAAAAACAGGAAATGAATGAGGCGCCTCATCACTGGACAGGATTTTGTTATTAATCTCATTGCTCTTGGTGATGTAGGAATTCTGGCAGAACATTATTCACAGTAAATCCCTCCATAGTCCACTGTTGATTATTGTGTCTTGCAACTTTGCTGTTGGTAGGAGAAATTGTTTTCCCGGCAATGGAGATCTCTAAATTCTGATATTTCTGTTGAGGGAAATTCCAGATACACTTACTGTAAAATAAACACAGAGGGGCTAGTATCTGGAGATTGGACTTTCTACTGTGCTTTAAAGTTGGGTACACCAGAAGTAATAAGGAAAGCCTTTGGATCCTAAGGGTCTTCATTTCGTCCTGACCAGGCAGCAACACCAGGGTTTAGGACACAGAGAAAGAAGAATGACATTCAGTTACTCATTTTCTTAAAAGAAAGATCACTGAACATCTACTGTGTCCCACGTGCTGTGTGACACGTTAGGAATTCTGCTGGGATATGGACAGTGCTCCTGACCTCAGTCCTGAGGCAGGTGGACTAGTAAACAGGCATTCAGAATATGGGGAGGGTGGTGGGGTGAGGGTGGTGTGGGAGGAGATGAGGCATTTAATGTAATCTCCACGTGGTGATGATGGAATAGCATAAAATTATTCTGGGTGGAAATGTCAACCAAGCAGAGATTTATGGGTTTGGTAGGAGGCTCAGTTGTAGTCTCTCAATAAATATATCTTTGTTAAAAAAAAAAAAAAAGTCAAAGAATCTGTGCATAGCCTTCCATGCATATGACAAAAGTATCATCTTCACATTTTTCCACACGATCACATAGTTTGAATCAATAGGGGAATGCATCATTGTTTGTACAGGAAAAAAAGGAATTTAGGGAATCTTCCAGAATTTATAGGCCAGAACACCACCATCAGAGAATTTGCACCCAGAACACATTCTATAATGTACTGTTTGAAAGAAGCCCTGAGGTCAGTGATTTCCGTGTAGTAGGTGTTTACCTAATCCTAGTTAATTCCATCAACAAAAAATTTACTAAAGATGGTGACAACTTCTGTTATTTGATGAATCTTGAGTTTTATCCTAAAAATTCAAATAATTTGAATGAACTTATGTCTTCTAAGTTGCTTGCATATGTATGTGAGCTTAGATTACTTTTACTTTTAAATAGAAAACAGTGGTGCGGAAATTGACCTTTGGAAAATTAACTTGGTTTGTGAATTATGTGAAATATTAAAAATGCAGAAAGCAAAAATGAATGATGTGACAAATATCCATGGTCTGCCTCCCTAGCTTTGTCAAGTCTTAACATTCTTGACATATAATCATATGCCGTATAAGGATGTTTTAGTCAACACCAGATGGTA
Organism: Spermophilus citellus; assembly: GCF_964194105.1. Taxonomy (NCBI): domain Eukaryota; kingdom Metazoa; phylum Chordata; class Mammalia; order Rodentia; family Sciuridae; genus Spermophilus; species Spermophilus citellus. The sequence goes on along the minus strand of NC_138189.1, from coordinate 10,324,283 downwards.
CTTGTAATGGCACATACCATGTAACATAGGTGTGCAATAGGCTTTATCGTCTAGATTTGTAAGCATCCCTCGATGTTTGTGCAATGACAAAGTGGCCTAAACAACTCATTTCTCAACAGGCATCCCTATTGTTAAGGGACACATAACTGTATTTGTTTCAAATAATTGCTTCTTTAGGAATAAACCATTATAGATTTTACTAAAACCTCTTACAAAGTGAGAGCCTAAATCATATGTGTCTTTCTTTCATGGATGCAATATCTTTTATCTCTGAGAATTTAAAAAAGAATTTCTTCTGCTTCCCTGCATGTTCTCTATTTTTTCCCCTTTAAAAATAATTCTTTGGGTCTGTTAATTATACTAGGAAACATTATTTTTTGAGAAACTGGTGATTATTAATTATTTATGTTGAAGAATAAGTCATTTAAAAACCCATTGAAGTGCCCAACAGGTGGGCTGGTCTTACTAAGGGCTGGACTTCAGTATCGAGTCAACAGCTGTTGCTTTGCAGAGATGCGCCCAGTCCAGTAGCTCTATGTTCTGCACTGGGCTCCTTAGTCTCCTACAGAGTTCCAGAATCTCTGGTCTCTTTCCTGAGCACATTAGATTGGCTGACAGCTTCTGGGAGTTTGTGAACAAAGGGCTCTTCCTTCTTGCACTTTGGTTCTTCCTTTGTCCCTCAGATGTGCCTGGTGTCCCTGAATCTAGTCTTTTGGTTCAATGGTTCCAATGATGAAGCTGTAGCCTCTGTGGCCCTGGGCATGAGAGGGAAGAGGAAGGGTAGTTATGCCACTGGGGAATAGGAGGGGTCCTAGGGGTCCAGTTGCTTTTTATACATATTTCTAATCTGTCCTTCCAGTCTTTATTTTGCTGGACCTCCCACTCCAGAGGTATCTAGCATTTCTGATTTCAGGTTTCTATCCCATTAGGGGTAGACTAGAAAATGGAGCTAGGGTTTGATTCAGGATTAAATGACAGGATTTTTACTTCATCTCCTCTCTCTCTCCATCTGTACTAATTCCACCCTGCCTAGTGATTTGACACATTGCCTTCCTCTTACTTGCAGGCCTAGGTACGGGTCCCTCACTCTCTCCATAGAATTTCAGGAATCCTTTTCCACATTCAAACAGTGGGAATGTTGTGGATCCAGTGTCTAAGTCAACCCGTGGCCTGGTTCCACTCCCGGTTGTGAGCTGGTGCCTGTGCCCTGTAAGGCCTCTCAGGCTGGAGCCTGTCAAATCCCTAGCTCAGATAGAGCAGAGCAGCAGGGAATTCCCCCTTTTGTGAGTGGGAACAGGCTCTGAGCAGAGAATCTAGTCCTCACTCCTCATCTCGGATGAATAAAGTTTTAGGACAGTCACACAGTAGGACCTGAGGCCTCAAATCACCTGCTGCAGTCCCACCCCAGTGCCCAGGAGACTCCTGCTGCAGTCCTGTCACTCATTCATCTCTGCCTCATTCCACCTTTCCCTGCTTTATTGCTGGCTATGGGTGCACACATACACAAACATACATCTCTAAGCATTTATATCCATTTCTATATGTTTCTATTGATTCCTTTGTTGGGGATCAGAAGAACAAAGTGTGAACCCCACATACCATCTTCACAGAAAATCTAAATATCATTAAAAGTTAAGTTTATTTTAAGTTCATTAAGAATAAACACAAAAGCAACAAGAAGACACAGAAGCCTGTAACCTATGGGAACCTCTTCCTTTCACTTGGAGAAAACTGGGTAGGATTTGGTTGGGTGTGATATGGAAGGATTAATCGGCACGTTGCGTATGACCACATTTGTGTCATCTAACACCCATCACAAATCTTAGTTATTTACTGTGGGTCCACATCCCCTCATCAGGAAATCCCAAGACCTTCTTCATATAAGCACCATTTTTATTTATATCCCAAACATAAAAGATGAATGTCTAAAGACCTGGGGTTTCACTCTGCCTCAGATATCTTCTCCAAACTTCCAATGCAAACAGAATAGCATTTTCCTGTCTCTAGAGTCTTTGAGCAATGTTTGGCCTAGAGGCACACGAGAAGAGGGTTATAAGGTCATTCTCAACAGGCTGGGTGAGACAGAATGGCCTCTTTACTGCACACGGCTCTCCAGCCCTGGATCATTGCCAAAAACACAGAAGTTTCCCAGAAAGACAAACAGTGAGAAGTTCACCAAACACTTGGACTTTAATTTGCTTCTTGAAATGCCAGGCTATTTTCTTTTTCTGGCAGCAATTGTTGCTCCTCCTCTAACCTCACAGACTCTAAATTGTAGTCTTACTATTGGCAACAATTTCCCCTGAACTTCATCAATTCAGTTCCACAAATATTTATTGAAGTATGCCAGGCCATGTCAGGTACAGGGAGGATAATGGTGAACACAGCACCCTTGTGGTCCTTAATGACCTCACTGTCTAATGCCAGCAGTGACAAATAGGGCTTTGCACCCAGGGATTCAGCACAGGTAGCAAACCTTCATGCTTTGAGCTCTGACAGCCCAGGCTCACATTTGTAGGACAGTCTGCTCATTGTGACACCTTGAACAAGTTATTTAGCCTTCTTATGCCTCAAATAAAGAAGCATGATAATTCTATACATGTGTATATGTATGTGTATGTATCAACTATGCATTGCATTGCAGAACGATTGCATCTATGCCTATGTGTATATATACATATGGCCTATGTATATGTACATGTATATATATGTATATATTCTATATGCATAGAGATTGATAGATTCCCATATGTGCATATACATAATTTATCTGTATTGTGCATGCATCCAGATATATGTATATAAATGTATTATTCATGCTTGTGCTTGCATGTGGGTACTATAATATGTTAAATATTACCATACAGTAAAAAAGTGTATCATTGAAGCTGGCAAATAGTAAACACTCCATAAATGTTAACTTCTGTTTTTATGTACATTTTAGCTATGTAACATGAAGGAAAAGCTGAACTGGTAATGTTTGGAACATGGGCTTCCGAGTCAGACAGCCCTACATTCAAAACCTTGCTCAACAACTTATAAACTTGGATAACCTTTTATGCACAGCCCTCTGTCCATTTCATAACCAATGTTCATTAAGTTCTGCTTGTGCTATTATTATTCTTTCTCAATATCTTTGAAACAAAATTTCTCCATCTCAAAAATAAGGATTATAGTATTTATAATGCAAAATTTTTCTTTGTTTGGGGAATTATATCTGTGTCTATGTTGTCTGTATCTACTTAAAAATTCTAGCACAGAAAGATCCATCATATGTAATGAATAATCATTTTAAATATTGTCTTCTCCAACTATTTTTGATAAAAGTGTTCCCTACATGCTGGACTGTGACAGAAGGGGTTAAGTTTTCACACAAAATTTCTACTTTTCTTTCCATAGAAATGAACTAATCTTGGAAAAGATGTTCCCAGCCAAAGACAACATTTACATGTCCTATTGTATCAGAGAGGGACCAACTGACTAGTTATCACAGTGGAATATACGCAATATATGTTCAGGTGATTGTAATTTAGATGTGGATGTCAGATTTATACTCTGTTGTTCCTTTTACTGGCTGGAACTGGAGGACTCTGAGATCTTTGGAAGTGGCAGGACCAAAAGATGAAGAGAGCCTGGTTTCCTGAATGACTATATGGAGGGGAGTTGCCTAACAAGCAGGGAGACCCATATCACATCTTTTATTCTATGTTAAGTCAGTAAAATTGGGGGGATTATTTGTTATAGCAGCTAGCATTACCAAACAAATTGAATATACTAAATGCTGAAACTCCCAGGAATGAACCATAGACAAGTTAAATTAGAACATATCAGAAGCCATTTTAAAGGTCAAGTTATTTGAATATTTAAGATAGAGGGAGAAGAGAACAGAGGAGATGCCATCAAAGAGAAGAGTTTGATCCAGGCCTTGAAAGATATGGACAGGAATCAAAGTTCAGAGAGATACTGAAGGCAGAAAAAGCCAGAGCAAAATGGGGATGGTGTTGAGTAGAGAGTAAAGAACTCCTTTAATCTTGCACTTCAGTCTATAAAGGAGAATAGTGAGAATTAAAGTTAGGAAGGTAGATAGAATCCAATTTGAGAAGGAACTGAAATGAGAAATAAGTGTCTGATTTTATTTTCCCAGCAATGGAGAGCTGATGGTTTTCAAGTAGAGGAGTGATAGACCAGATTCTCAACCAGAGAAGACTCACTTGGAAGTCTTGTGAAAGACAGACTTGAGAAGAGAGGGACACGAATTAGAAGATGAGTCTTCTAATTCTAGAAGAGATGCCCGCAGGATTTAGGCTACAAAGTCTAGCTGGCTAGAAATGAAGTGGAAGAGATGAGTATAAAATGTGTGATGGAGATAGATAACGGATATGTCAATGGACAGGATTTGCGGGCCAAAGAGAAAAAAGCAGAAACTACCATCTTAGATTTGTCAAGTTGGGTCACCTGGAGGATAATGGTAACATTAATAAAAGTGAGAAAGGGAGGATGAGCCCAAAGCAGGAAATGGGGGATGGTTGACTTTCTTTTGGACCTTAGTGTTAGGATATTTGTGTGGGGGAGGCTGATGATGTTGATCAACAGGTGGTTGTTAGTTTGGGGTTAGTGCTGAGAACAGAACATCAGTCAAACCAGCTACGTTCTTGTGACAGGTGGATTTACAAGCGCCACCTGAACAGGGAGTTCAGAGATTGAGCTAATGGGACTGAAGATACCAAAAACCACCACGGACTTAGGGGTTTAGACAACAGAAATTTATTTTCTTCAGTTCTGGAGGGTCCATGATCCAGGTGCCAGCTTTTATTCCATCGTGAGGGCCACCCTGCTGGCTTGCAGATAGTTGCCTTCTCACCCTGTCCTCACATGGCGAAGTGGGAGGGAGAGGAAGCCCAGCCCTCTGGGAACTCTTCCCAGAACACCAATCCCATCCCCAGGGGCCAGCCCCCACAAAGTTGTCTAGCCTCATTCACCTCCTCAGGGTCTCATCTCCAAATACCACCATGCCGAGGATTTGGGCTTCAACATGTGACTCCCAGGGGGACAAACGGTCAATCCATAGCACACAAGTACCAAGTCAAGAGAAAATGAAGGAAGATCGATTAGTGAAGATTCTTTCAGATGATAGTCGTATTAGAAGAGATGAAAGTGATTGAAGTTGGAAATTTTCAGGGTCCCATAATGTGCAGAGAAAGAAACAGGTAGCTGTTTCACACCTCACTGGTCAGTAGGGAGAAGGTTGCATGTGGAAATGCTACTGCTCTTGTCTTTGGAGATGGGAAGTGTTTGTCAAAACAGGAATTGAGTGCTGGTCACGCCTGGTTTAATGTCAACTTTCCATACATGAGAAAAAACAATTTTGAGACTTTCAACACCAGTCATATCCAGTTTACAGGGTTTCTGGTGAGATAATAAAAATAAAATGGTGACTTTTATTTTCTGTTCACCTTTTTTTTCTGTATATTCAGATTTTGTAGTTGGTCTGTGAACTGTTTGAGACTTAGAAGGGTCCCTAGAGATGATCCTAGATTGCTATTTTTCAAACTGTGTTCTTAGGACCCACCAAAGATGGAGAAAGGGGTGCCTCAGAGTTTACCCTGCATAGGAGAGAGATCAGGGTCTGGGAAAAAGTCAACACCCTGGCATCACCCCTACCCCACCCACCCCACTACTCTTCAGCTCGACCAAATCCATACTTATCCTGTATTATATGTAGGCTGCTGGATAAGCATTCATATATGTCTGACTATGTCCAACTCCCCATCTATGTCATGTGAAAAATAATAATCTAGACTAGGGATCTACAAACTTCTGTAAAGGGCCAGATAACATTGAAAACTTTGTAGGCGGTAGGTCTTTGTCAGAACTATTCAAATAGGCCATTGCAGCAAGAAGGTGTAATAAGATAGCATCTGAACAAGCATGGTAGATGTGCTCAAATGAAACTTTACGTATAAAACCATGGGGTGCATTTGCTTGTGCGCCCCTGATCCCGGGCAGGCCTGTGTAAGTTTGAAAACCAGACCACAGGCAGTGACGTCGTTAGAGGTCATCCATTCATTTCCGTTCCCCCTACTCTACCTCATCCATATTTCGTCTTTCTCCTAATCTCCTAAGGGTTTGTTTTGGTGCTTTGTACCTGCTGTAAGATTAATTGCTTGTTTATCTACTTGTGTTATGTGCTCTCTTCTCAAACCAAAAGCTTTGTATGCATTATCTGCTTTAATATTCATGACAACCCTACAATGTGAAAATTATCATTCTTTGTAAAATCATCATCTTACAAAAAAGGAAATGGAAGTTTACAATCTTGCTGAAGACCATGCATTATTAAATAAGGCTCTTTGTAGTTCTTGTTGGTTTAGGCTGCTGACCTTGGAACCATCATGGGCTCCTCTCTTTCTCTTGGACCCTGCAGTCAATCCATTGGAATTCGGGTCAGCCTTCAAAATACTTCCAGGATCCAGTTGTTTCTCATCATCTCACTCACACTGTCTTGGCTGGAACCACTGTCTTCTGTCCCCAGGATGGCTACCATGATCATCAAGCAGGTCTTCCTGCCTCAAGCTGTTGGGCACTTTTCCCTCCACTGAGCTGGGGCAAGTCTTTCAAAATGTGAGAGAGATCATGACACTTTGCTGCTAAAAGCCATTTGCTAGGCCCTGTTGCAACCCCAAGGTCACCTGTGCCAGGGCCATGTGATCCTACACAATTGGCCCCTCACCACAGTTTCCCTGCTCCTCTCCTCCTCACTCTGCACTTACCGCCCTGGCTTCTGCAATGTTCCTGGACAGGGCAGGCATGGCCCCTCTGGGGACTTGTCTCCAGTCTAGCCATTCCCCTCTCTGCTTGGCTCCTCTCTTCTCCACAGAGCCACAGGGCTCACATGCTTTTGCTTGTAGTCTCTGTTCACATGTGACTGTCTCAGTAAGGTCCTGCATTCAAAATTCCCCTGCCCTCTACTCCCCTCTCCCAGCCCTTACCACTACCCTACCCTACCCTCACTGTTTGCTTGCTTTCTCCCAGGACACTTGACACTCTAACCTACTATATGATTTCTTTGTTACGTTTGTTGTGTATGCCCCATTCCCCCACCTCAGCCAACCACAGTCCTTCAGGCTAGGAGTATTTACTTTGTCTACCTCTGTTTTCCTACCCTGAACTGGGCTGAGTACTGAGTAGACACTGAATATATATGTATTGAATAAATTCATGAACCTGACTCCCTTATTTTAAGGCTATGTTGAGTTTTTTATTCTTTTTAATTCTACTTGACAGTAGATTTCATTTAATAGAATCATACAAGGATGGAATATGTCTTATTTTATTTAGGAGCCTATTCTTGTGGATGTACACCATGGTGAAATTCCTTGTGGTGTGTTCATATATGTACATAGGAAAGTTAGGTCAGATTCACTTTTACTACTAAGTATTATGGCCCAAGAAATGAGAGATTAAAAATGAATAAGTGAAACAAGAGACTCCTCTAATAGTCTGAGAGCTCCCTGGGGGCTGGGTGGGCTCCTAAGCATGTGAGCTGGCCTGGAATAGAGCAGGTGCCTAGTAAGTGCTTGCAGAGTTAAACGGCATCCTGCGGGCACCCATGCTGACATTTGCTAGCCCCGGTACCCCATAAAATGCTTCCCTCCGGTTTTGGCCCATCGTGACCACAATTACTTCTCTTAGCCAAAAAAAGCCCTTTGTCCCTTGGCTGAGGTTCAGACCCTGCTGCTTTCAGCAAGACTGGGCAACAAAAAGGAGCTTCAGAGGGAAGGACAACAGTCACTTTCTTTCTACAGGATTCTTCCCAGGCTGCTTGAGCCTCCCTCCATGTCTCCCATTTTTAAAACCTCTTTACTTTCTTTGCTCTGCAGGATTCTAGCTGGCAGCCCAAAGAGGAGAATCTGGCTGGAAATTATAAGGACAGTGGGGTTTCCTGGGGAAAAGGGGCTCTTTTTTTCTTACATTTTACAAAAGATATTCTAGAGCTCAGATGTTAGGGCAAAATCATGGAAAATAGCAATTTGATACTTACAGTTCTGTAGCAGCAAACTTGTCTATGAGAAATTAAGTCTGAAGACAAAGCCCTGATGAGCCTAATGCTACCTCACCCACTTCCTATCCTTCAGGTGGCATTCTGCACACAGCACAGAATGAGTGTCAGAAGCCTCAGCCATCAGCCCTACCACTTAGGGGCTGTGTCCCCATAGATCAGTTGCTAAGCTTTTCTGAGCGTCACGATATTACCTGTAAAAGGACAATATGAAATTCTGGCCTTCAGAATGTTGTTAAGAAATAAACAAGATGCTTTGTCACCTTCGTGAAGTCCTTTCTGATTTCTCTTTACAGTTAATCTTTAGACATGTAATAAAAATTTCAGTACTACACACACATACACACACACACATGCACCGTCTGTATTGAAACTAAGTGTTCTCCAGAGAGACAGAAGTAATGGGGTAGATAAACAGGCAGATAGATAGGAATACAGGTAGATGAGAAGGGAGGTATTAATGGACTTGGCCCATGCAATCACGGAGGTGAGAAGCCCCCTGATAGGCCATGTGGAAGCTGGACACCTATACATGCTATTTGCATGGGTGAGCGCCATGTCTAACGGTCTCAGAACCAGGGAAGCTGACAGGGTAGCTCTCAGATGGAGGCCCAAGGCCCAAGAACCAGGACCACTGGTGCAAGTCCTGGAGTACAAAGGCTAGAGAGGCTGGAGTTCTGATGTGCAAGTGTGGAAGGGGGAGAGTATCCAGCTCCAGCAGAGAGGGGCGGGTGTGCAGGGGGATTTGCTTTTCCTCTGCTTTTTTTGTTCTATCTGGGCCTCTAGCCAACTGGATGGTGCCTGTCTACATGGAGGGAAGATCTTTCCATTCACTCCACCAACTCACATGCCAATCTCTTTCAGAGACACTCTCACCGACATCCCAGAAATGCTCTTTACCTGCTATCTAGGTGTCCCTTTGTCCAGACAAGTTGTCACCTGGCATTACCACCTCCCTGACCAGTCAGCTTCTCGGTCTGCTCTTACACCATGGTTGCAAAGATGTTCCCACCAGGGGAAGCTATGTGGAGGGTGGAGGGTGTTGGAAAAAGTATAAATGGCAGCCGTACCCCAGAGAAAAAAACCCAACATGGCGCCTAAGGACTTCTTCTTCCTACCTTCTTCTTCTCTGCAGTGGCGCGAAAAGTTCCCGCCCTTGTGAACTCTCCCGTCGGCGCCAATTTCAAATCTCGCTGGCGGGGAACCTTAGCCCCAATGAGAGCTAATTCCTGGGCGCCAATAAACAGGCGGCCTGCCATTTATCTAAGCCCTACCATCTCCCCTGTAGTTCTATATAAGCACACAGCTTTTTGCAATAAAATTGGAATTCTCCCGGCGAAGTGTCTTTGCATGGGGAATTCTTTCAGAGGGTACTCTGCTTTATCAGCAACTTCTTATCAGTCTAAAGTGACTTAAAAATAAAAAAATTTAAAAGTTAATAGCTGTTGATTTTTTTTCCTTCTATAATACCTTCCAAATGCTTATTCACTAGGCTCAGCACAGCGTTGGCATTCACAAGGATTTTTTTTTCTTTTTCTTTTTAGATATAGATGATGGTAGAGTATATTTTGACATACTATACATACATGGAGTAAGACTTATTCTAATTAGGATGCCTGAATTTGTATATGAACACAGGAAAGTTATGTCCAATCATTCTATTGTTTTTCCTATTCCCATCTTTCCTCCTCTTCTTTAATTCCCCTTTCACAAAGGTTTGTTGATTCTTTCTTCCCAGGCTATTCAAATATGCAACCTCTCTTCTTGGAGATTTTCATTCCATCTCTGACAATGTTTACAGAAAATTAATTTTTTTGAAAGTCCATTTTATGCCCAGCATTTTAAATAATGTTCTTTTAGTTAATCTCACCAGAAATCCCATCAGGTATGAACCATGAGCTCCTATCTGTTGGATGAGCAAACTGAGCCTGAAAAATCTTGATCAATGTGCCTGAGGAGGGCAGAATGGAGGTAGCAGAGAGCAGGGATTTAAAACGGGACTTTAACCATTTCATTCATTCATTCAAAAAAAGTTGGTGGAACAGCGACTATTTGCCAGGAAGTATTCTCAGATTTTGAGAGATGGTTGTGAACAAAACACGTGGCCCCTGCCATTGTGAGGTTTATCCTCTAGTGATAAAACATAGATGATAAAGAGTAACCAGAATTTTTTTAAAAAAATCAATAAAAGGACAAAAAGGAAGCAAGAGAGGGATATTGAGAGATGGTGAGGACAGGGGCAATCTGCAGGAGGACATAAGAATTCCATGGTTTGAGCAGGGTTGAGGGGGCAGTGGGGGAAGCAGATGTTTGCAGAAAGAACTTTCCAGATGGAGGAGCAGCCAGGGCAAAGGCCCTCAGACACCAGGCACGTGCCTGGCATGTGTGTGAACAGCCCAGGTGACTGGTTTGGCTGCAGCAGAGCAAGCACACAGGGGAGGCAGATCACAGAGGCCCCCGAGGGCAATGCAGGGACTTTGTGAGGACTTTGGTCTCTCTCCCAGTAAGAATGAGGCCACTGCGGGGCTTTGAGCAGAGTGGTGGCGTGAGCTGACTCAGGCCATTACCGGTTCTCTCTGGCTGTTCAGTGGAGACTAGGCTGAAGGGGTCAAGGGTGAAAGCAGGGAGCAGTATTCCAAGAAAGAGACAAAGGTGGCTTCGACATTATGGGCACAGCAGGGGAGATCTTTCCCCTAACTGCATGTCTGTCTACCTGCCTCTCACCCAACCACACCAAATCTCCTGTGAGAGTGTGCAAACCTTCACACATTTGGATGTTCACGTGCATGGTGATGTTTATCAACACCCCCACCCCATACCATTTGACTGAGAGCCCACACCTTCTTACCACAGCTGCCTGCACACCCACCCCAAGCCCATCATAAACGTTCAATTCCCCCCCCCCCCCCCCCGTTTCTTCTGTTAATGCCTTGGGGCTCAGGCTTACCCTTGGCAGCCCACCAGATTGCCTGCCTCTCCAGGCGGGTTGTCTTGAAGCTCCCAGACACATCTCTCTCCTGATTTGTTTGTGAAGCCAAAGGACTGAACATGCTAGCTGATGCATGAATGGGGGAACAAAGCCCAACCTCCTCCTACCTATCAAAACCAAGAGGTGGGCCAACTGACCCCCAGTGTCCACATCCGCCAGCTGGGGATAGTTAGCACTTGTCTCAAGGGGTGTCATACTGTCCAAGGAGAGAACACACAAGAAGTCACATGGCAACCAGAGGATTAGGTGGGCCCCAGGGAAGGAAAGGAAGGAGGGAGGGAACAGGCTTGGTGCACACTTCCTGTCAAGTCCTTGTCTCCAGAATCTTAGGGATCTTTACCAGGACTCCATGGGAGGTACTAGTACTCCCTCTTCACAGACTGCCCTGTCTGCCTGCCGCCCCAGCCTCCAAAGCTGAAAGATGCTCCATGTCTGGAGAAGACAATAGATTCCTTGTTTTTTAAAACAATAAATATAAAACAACAAAAGGAAAACTTGAGTTCTCGGGCCTGGGCGTGACTGAGTCAGTGAGTCTAATCAGTAAAATCCCCAGAGCCTTGGCCAGTGCCTGGTTGTGATGTAGCCACCCAAGCCAGCTTTTCTCACAGGCTTGTTCTGGGAGCTTCCCCTTGGCCCACATAGGGAAGGGATGGGTGAGTGCTTTCCCATGACACCAAAATTCAGCTGAGCAGAAAGGGCACGTGACTTGGGGCTGGAAAGACATCTACAACAACCTGGTGGTGGAATCCATTCGGCTCCTCCAGCCCAGTGTGGCAGGTTGGGGCAAGAGCCCTACCTAATGATAAAAGAGCTCCTTTTCATTGTGCATGGTTCAGTATTCTCACACCTCAGCAAGATGCAGGGAGCAGGGGCAGGTGGGCGGAGCCTTGGATGCAGGAACACACTGGAAGGTGAAGGCAGGATGCCCTGCCCAGCATGTGTGACTCACCTCATTAGAAGGTGATCCGTGGCTGGTATGCATCCTCTTAGCATTTGACATGTTGGGGATTCTCTCATCCAGCATATGTCTTCCCTTGCCAGACTCTGGAAAAGAGGCTGAGGAAACTGGCATCTTAAAAGCCCAAGCCTCCCCAACCCTGCCACGGCATTCAACTGTAGGAACTTTCTGGGAGCTGGTTAGAGGTATGGCCAGGACCAATCTTATATACCAACGTGGCTAGACTATAGTGAAGATTACAGTCATAATAAACTGATCTTACAGTCAGTTTATTTTAAGTATATTCTTCTTAATGTGGGAGGACCTCATTTAATCAGTTGAATCTCTCAAGAGCAAAGCCTAAGTTTTCTTGAAGAGAAAGAATTTCTGTCTGTAGACTGTAAAGTAGAAATTCCGAGGTTCCATCTCTTAGACTCTAGTCTGCAACATCACTTCCACCTGAATCTCCAGCCTGTCTGCTCATCCCAGGGAGCTTGTACTTGCTGATTTCCCTGTTGGTGTGAGCCAATGCCTTGAATTACTCTTTCTCTGCCCTTTATACATGCATATGTGTATATGTACAAGTGTGTGTGCATGTGTGTATGTCTGAACTACTGAGATAATTTGGGAACTCCTGAATTCTTTCAAGTTTTTAAATTTCCACAATATTACTCATTTACACATAAGTATGCTAGAATCCTACCTTCAGTAGTCCCCCAATGCCCTTATTTGATCAAGAAGCAGGATGTGGCTACAAAATAGAATCTCATCCAGTGAAGTTAACCTTTGCACTTTCCCAGCAGCCTCTCTCTGAAGCTTTGGCTCCAGGAAACTACTCCAACTGCATCTCTGCTTTGCTTCTTGTTCTTCTCCCAGATTCCTGGCTGAGGTGATAGACGGCCTGAGTGATAAATATTTTAGTTACAATAATCTCTGAGAAATCTTATACTAATAATTTGCTCTCTCATCTATCCAACCATCCATCTATCCAACCATCCATTCATCCAACCATCCAACCATCCATCCATCCATTCATCCAACCATCCATGCATCCATCCATCCATCCACCATTCATCCACTATCCATCCATCTATCCATCCCTATCCATCAATCCAAAATATATCCATCTCCCTCCATGTACTAGCTTTGGTTCTGGGTGCTACTAGGGAAGGGCGCACAAGAGCACAGAAAACCTTTTGGGGAGTCTGTGGTCAAGAGAGATCTTGCCCTTGAGGATTCTAATCTTCCCTCAGAGTCATCATCCTTGTAGATCATAGCTCCATGCTCTGGCCTTTCAGCCTGCCATGATATGATCTGCAGCTTTGTGTCTGACCAGGATTGCCAACTTTGGCTACATGCTCCTATTTCATCCTAAGAGTTCAGGATTTTAGAGTTCCCCAGAGAGCTCCCCCTGATGATTTTTAGCCACCTCTTCTTCCCACTTCTCCTCCCAGTTGTGTCAGACTGTGGAGGCTGATGTGACCCATCTTCTACTCTAAAACTCAGGCTGCCGAAGTAAGGACCATATTTTCCTGAGTGGTAGAAGATTTCTTTTTTTCAGGTGTGACCCATTCAAGGACTGACCTCAGCAGTCCTTTAGGCTTTTAAAACCCCTGGGAAGGGACATCTGGATAGCCTCTGGAGCCCCAGCTCCACCCTGGGATCTCACTACTGCTGCTTGGCTCTGGGCCTTGGCTCTTGCTGCACATAGACCACTAAGGTTCACTTGTCCCTGTGTGTAGTGGTGCAAAACAGCTTTGTTTCATTCACCTTTTTCATTACTTTGACCATAAGATCCAACAAGAACAATTAGAAGAGGAAAAGTTTATTTGGGGCTCCCGGTTTCAGAGGTCTCAGTCCATAGATGGGTGACTCCATTCTTTGGGGTCCAAGGTGAGGCAGCACCTCATGGCAGAAAAATGTGTCAGAGAAAAGTGGCTCAAGACATGACTTTAAGAAGGAGAGAGGAGAGGAGAGGAGAGGAGAGGAGAGGAGAGGGGAGGGGAGGGGAGGGGAGGGGAGGGGAGGAGAAAGGAGAGGAGAGGAGAGGAGAGGGGAGGAGAAAGGAGAGAGTACTCTGCTTAACAAGGACAAAATATAACCCCCAAAGACATACCTCAGGCACTCATGTGCTCTAGCCACACCCCACCTGCCTGGTTATCACCCAGTCAATCATATCAGGGGATTAATTCACTGATTAAGTTAGGACTCTCATAACCTAACCATTTCACTTCTAAATTTTATTGCTTTGTCTCACAAATGAGACTGTGGGGGAAACCGAATCCAAACAATCACAGGCTTCCTTGTCCTTATCTTTCCTTCAGGATGTGATTTCATGCCTCCCCCTTGGGAAAGAGATTACATGGAAACCAGAATTAAAACCGTGGGGTAAGTGCCACCGACGGACAGGCAGCTCCAGGGCTCTGCGCAGCCTCCTGAGGGGAGGGCTGAGGGCTGGGTCAGCTTCAGCAAAGGCTTCCTGGTAGAGGGGCTGTAACATGAGATCTGAGTGATCAAAAGGGGAGAGACAGGTACTGGAGGGTGGGGAAACACGTTTTGGGGGAGTGAACACCAGGTGTGGCAGCCTGGTCATGATACTCAGATAAGGCCCAAAACCTGGAATCAGTTCAGGAGCACTGGGCAGGAGGGAGAAAGGTGAGAGGGAAGGCCAGAAAGGTCAGCTGGGGCTGCTACTGCAACATTTCCACTACTAGGAAGAGAGGCACCTCAGCTCACTAAGATTTCTTCTCTACTGATAGTGTTTCCTGGTCCCCGGAAGGTGGTTGGGTAGGTTGGACACATTTCAAATCATCTTCCCTTTTGAAACCCTTACATAATGAGCCAGTTCTCAAAAATTTGCATTGCAAAATCCTATGGGTAATCAGATTTCACCCCTGAAAAATCTATACCTGGGAGGAACAGAAGGGTGACAAACACACACAAAAGGTGGCCATTGCCTTAGAGTGAGCTGTTGAATGGTGGCTGATTGAATTTGTGGCTCTATGTTCTCTGTTGACTTTTGCTATGTTTTGCTACTTTAAAATTATATTTCAAAATACGTGTATTTAAATTATGTTTCAAAAGCTCTTCCTGACAGAGGTCCTGGATCTGATTTCCAGGTTACGGAATGAGAAGTGTCTCCAGGTGGAAATGATCTTGGGCTGTCCCATTGGTAGAGCCTGTATTAGGGAATGATAAAGCCATGCACCAAGGTCTCAGGAATATAGGTGATTTCTCTGCCAAATGGTTAGGACTATTGTCCTGTATCAGTCTAAAAAAAAAAAAAAATCAGTTCTCTGTGCATTTATGGCATTTGTTGAGGTGTCTCCTTTGCATTTCAGAAAATGGAAGGAAATTCAGCAACACTTTTGTGATGTGGCTGCAGAATTTCCTGCTGGCTGAGGGTCCCAGAGAGCTGTGTGTCCAGCATAAAATGCCCTTTGTTTTTAAGCATCTGCATCCTCCCTTCAAGCAGGCTGTCAGTGTGGCAATCATGTCCCCCACTCTCACAGACCAGGAACTGAAACACAATTTGGCTTCTTTGTCATTTTCAAATATCAAATCTGCCTAGGGACCAAGTTCCAGCAGCAGCTGTTTTTGCTTTATGTTTCATTTAAATACATTTAATTTTGAGATTTGTATGTGTCCAATGATTTTTTCCCCCTCTGGTAGAGGAGGCTGCAGACACGTATGAAGTACCCTCAATTTCTACAGACCAGTTCTTTCATTGCCATGGATGATTTTTTTTTTTTTTTAGGATAAAGTTATATAAGTTAAGATGGTCAAAGTCATTCATTATCTTAGTACTGCTACTGAAAACAATAACAATTGGATACCAAATACTGGACATCAAATTCTTACTTTCTGGTAAGCTTTATGTCAAGTGGTTTACATTCATTTTTTCTCATCAAGTTTGACCAGATTCTTATGTAGACAGAGAAACTAATGTCCATTCTATGGATGGAGCCCCAGGAGGGTTAAGTGACATGCCCACATTGTCAGGCCTAATGAATAGGGAAGCTGAGAGTTTAATACCACATGATATACATTAAATGTCATGTGTGAGACATTACATTTGTAGATGTAATATTACATATACAGATGTGATAATATAAATACAGATGTAATATTACACATATAACCATCAACCTATAGTGGTTGGTCATGGAGAGTTTGTCATGTCATGTCATGGGGATGAGGATTCTGACCAACTGAATTCATTTTTGTCAAAGTGAAGATGAACAGGCACGGCTTATTTAAACCCCTGCCTCCGCCATTGTCAATATTACATATGCAGATGGACTTCAATTTACAATAGCTCAATTTTATAATGATGCAAAAGCAGAGAACATTCAGTTGAATGGATACTTGGAGTTTGAATTTGAGATACTCAATACTAGATTACAAAATTGGTTTTGTGTTAGATGACTTTGCCCCGCTACAGTCTAATGTAAGTGTTGTGAGCACTTTTAAGGTAAGCTAGGCTAAGTTCTGATATTTAGAAAGTTAATTATATTAAGTACATGATATTTTCAACTTACAATGGGTGAATCAGGACAAAACTCCTTCGTAACCTGAGGAGCACCCACATCTGGTGTATACCTATATACTCCATGACTTTCAAACTTTCATCTAATTTTCTCCTTACCTCCCTCTTTTTCTGTTCTCCTCCACTTATTCTAACTCTCAATGTGTTTGCTCCTTCTGATGGTTAAACCTCCCTCACTTTTCTTTCTGATTGCATGCTTTGCTCTGGGCAAATCTCACTGATTATCAGAGTCTTGCAGATTTTCTAAGCCTCAGCTTCCCCATCTCATGTTCCAGAACAACAGTTGGAGACCTCGTGCCCACAGGTTATTGTGAGGGTTAAAATTAGATATGAAGATGAATGTAGAACATGGGGGAAAAGGAATTCTCATGCCCTGTTGGTGGGAATATAAATTAGTACAACTACTAGGGAATGGGCATGGCGGTTTCCCCAAAAACTAAAAATAGAACTCTCACAGGATCCAGGCATAGACCAAAAGAAATTAAAGTCAGAATATGAAAGATGTCCCTTCATACCCATGTTTATCTTGGCACTATTCACAGTAGCCATGTTATGGAATCAGACTCGATGCCCATCCACAGATGAATGGCTATAGAAAATGCAGTCTAAATCTACACAATGAAATATTATTCAGCCATAAAGAAGAACGGAATCATGTTATTGGCAGGAAAATGGATGAAACTGAAGATTATCATGTTAAACAAGATAAATCCAGTTCAGAAAGACAAGTATCTTATGTTTTCTCATATATGTAGACTCTAGAAAGAAAGTAGGGAGCTGGGGAGAGGACATGAAAGTAGAAAAACTACTAGGGTAGGGAAGGAGAAGACAAGGTAGTGTGGAGGTGGGTAAAGGTTATATGTGTGTGGAAGTGTCATAATTAAACCATTAATTCATACAATGAATATGCTTAATAGTTAAATTTTTAAAAGAAGATGTACAAAAAAGCTTATATCATGCTTATAAAGCACTCTGTCATGTTCTGCAGGCTGCAGGTCCTCTGGATGAGGGCTTATCTTTCAGGACAGCCAGCAAAGTAAGGAAAACAGGAATCTCTCAGGCCCGGCTTCAGGGATGTGCAGGAGTGAGAGGAAATCATCCGGGACCCACCAAACCCGGGAACAACCAAACCCTGGACCCACCAAACCCCAGGAACCTGGGGGAGGAATCTGTTTGCTCCTGCACCCCAATGTCTGCTGTAGCACCTAGGCCTCTGCTTCTGTTTCACCTGCTGTTACTGATGCACCTTTCCCTCCCTGTCTCCAGCCTTGGGACTTGGCCGCTTCATAACTTCTGCAATCTCAGACTCACGGTCTTCTCTGACTTAGTTAATTCTGATTTTATTTGCACCACTGACTCTCTTTGTAGGCCTCACATTCAAAATGCCCAGGGAGAAGGTTCTGTTTGTCGTAGTGGTGGTGTGCTGGGAAATGTTTAGTACTGGCTCTCGGTGGGAAGCTGGGTGAAGTTGGAGGACGCCCGAGTGCTTAGTATGTGCCAATTTCCATGGTACGGAGACTTTCCGTAGGGATGATTTCAGGCTTCTGGTAGGATGTTACCTGGCTCCTCAAACCCTGAAAATGGAGTAATTGTGTTCACTGAGAAGTGGGAACAAGCTCCAGAAAACCATCATCATTCCTGTCAACTGCCTCAGGTTTTGAGCTGTCCAGGGGTTAGTAACCTTGAACTTGGTTCCCATTCTGCTCCATTTAGCTGTGGCCAAAATATCAGGGTCACATTTAACTTCTTTTGTAGTATCCTGTGGATCTGGGCAGTCTCTAGCAACTAGTGTTTGTCCAATTCTCATTTTGAGAATCTCCCTGATGGCTCTCCTTAATAAATTAAGGGAGAAAGATAAAGTGAGGATAAATAAATATAAATTAGGGAGTGATTAATTCCACAGGAGAAGTTAAAACATGTGAGGTGGGGGTTGAGAGACAGGAATTGTTCCTTCTAGTAGGCCGAACGAGAAGACTGTGGTGCATACACCACTTGGACCCAGGCTACCGGGAAGGCAGGATGTGAAGACAGAAGTAGGAAAGGTGTTCAAAATACAAAGAATAAAAGTGTGAAGAAAACATGGGCGGAAGAAGCATAGAAGACACATGGAGTTAGTGGGCATTTCCTTTTATTGAGTGGAATTTATGTGAAAGGGAGGACAGGAAGATCATACAGCAGAGACAGTTGTAGAGGGCTTTGGGTGTCAAGACGAGCTGTCAAATATGCCACACTGCTTTTGTTGTTACCAAATAAAAATATGAATTATAAGAATATTATCTGTGTCTTATTAAATGAAATTTTCCTGAATCTCCTACATGGTTTCTTGACATTCTCCATGCTTTCAAATAAACTGTGTTATTGTTAGTATTGATTCTTGCATTGAGTGGTTCCCCAAGATGAAGCAGATCATTGATGAGCATAGACTGGGATGAATCTGGATGAATAATCCCTGCCTTCTCGCCAACTCACCGAGTGACCTGGGGCAAGTCATTTCTCTGCCAATCTTGGTCTAGCTTCACATTTGTAACCTCATAGAGTGCTTATTTGATAGTTGTTTTCATAACCCTTCCAAGTTTAGAATTACGTACACTTGACCTCTTCAACCTCACTTCAAATGAAATCTTTCATTATTTGAGTACTGGCAAAGATCAAAACACTCCATGCCTTTGGTATTGATAATCTTGCTTTGGGAAAGGGCTCCAAATGGAAGCACTGCTAAGATTTATTGTTGTGGGGGGAAAGAATTTGAATTATGTTTAGCTAATTATCTTATTAAAGAGTGAAGTTCAAGTAGCATGATCTATTTAAACCTTTGTTGTTATCAACATGTGTTGATAACATTAATGGTTCTGATGAAAGAAATGGGGTTTCTTGCATAGGAAAATAAGAATTAAGGACTATATATGTGTAAACCTCTGTAACAGTCAGTATGAAATGTCATGATAATAATAATAGCTCACATTCAATGCATATTTATTCTCTGCCAGATATGGTTCTGAGAGTTTTAAAAGTCATTATCCTACTTAATATTTGTAATAAACATAAAAGCTAAATGCACCATTATAACATCTTGTAGTGGGTTGAATGATGACTCCTCACAAGAGATGTCCATGTCCTAATCCTTGGAACCTGTGAATATGACCTTATTGGGAAAGTTGTTGCATAAGTAACTAAGGATCTTTGGATGAAGAGATCATCCTGATTCTTGCACTAGGCCTTAAATCTGATGAAAAACATCCTTGTAAAAGACACAGAGGAGAGTAGGAGGTGATGTGATGACAGAAGTAGAGACTGAAATGATGCAGCCACAAGTATGGAGGCCCATAGCCACTAGAAAATGGATGAGTAAGGACTAGATTGTCTGCTGCAGACAGTCAGGGCAGTGTGGCCCTGCTGGTACCTGGTTATCAGACTCGGACCTATCAGCATTGTGAGAGCATAAATTTCTGTTGTTTTAAGCCAACAAGTTTTTGGTCATTGGCTCCTACAGCCATAAGAAACTAATACATAACTTTTTACTCTTTTACAAGTTTGAGAGTGAGGCATGGAAGGGTCACTTAACTTATCTAAGATCCTTCAGTTGGAAAATGAGGATTGCAATAGGCAAATCCAGAGATCCTTAGGATTTTCCTTTAACCCTGAAAGAAAATTGCACCTTTTAACTGCCCCCATAGAGATATATAGACTATCAGTCACTGGGTATTGTAGGATCACATGAGGGGGCATGTCACCCAGCTTATGGGTGAGCATCAGGGAAGTAGCAGTAAGAGGAGATGATAATATTGGACCAAGCTTTAATGATGAAGATTTTTTCTAAAGAATAAAGTGAGGAAATCTTTCCCAAACAGAGAGAGCGACCATGGGAGTGAGAGAGAGAGCAAGACAACCTATAGAGAACTGTAATAGGTAGGCATGGACCAGGAAGATTTTGGAAGAGGACGGAAGATAAGGCTGAAGGTAAAGGTGGAGATGAAGTGGTGGTGGGTCTCAGATGTCAGGACAGTGATTGTGGATCTCCAGAGGCAGTTGGAGAGACTGGATAACTCGACTCACAGTGCAAAGCATCCAGGAGGGTAGACTGGGTGGGTTGAGACCAGATACAGACTTCCCCAGCATGATGATTGGGTTGCAACACTGGTAATGTTGATGGATGGGAGAAAACAGGTTTAGGAGGCATTGTAAGAAGGTACCATGGGAAGGTTCAATGACTAATAGGATATCAAGGTCAAAGAGGAGGAGGGGCATGGGCTGCCTTGCAGGTTTTAACCTGGCGGAACTGGGTTGATGGTAGAGTCATGTTTTGAAATAGGAAATAAGCAAGCAGAGGGTGGTGTTGGTGTTGTTAACCGAAAATAAATATTTCACTGATTGCTGAGAATCTTGTATGCTTTTTTTGTCTGAATATGAAAACATCTATATATTAATTACAACTTTGGGATGATAATTCTAGAACACATTGAATCTGTATACAATATACTCTGACACAGACTCCATACTCTAGGCTGGGTGTATACCCACATTTCCTACATGAGGCAGCCAGTGTTAAAGTGATTAAGTAACTGGTCCAGCATCACAGGGTCAAGGTCTCTGACTGTGGATTCCAGCCTCCTTCTTGCTTCCTCCTGGATATAAATGCAGGATGCTCTTTGAGTCACACCTTCCCATTTGTTAGCTGTCTGACCTTTGGAAATTTGCTTAACCACTCTACACCTTAATTCCAGCAACTGTCAAAAAATGGATAAAATTAATAGCGCCTGCTCTCCCTAACTCAAGTAAGAGCCTGTAAGAGAAATCTTTGCAAATGGAAAAGACTTAGAAAAATACGAGTAATTATTTATATGCTGAGTCTGGACTTTCCCTTGGATTACAGTTTTGAGCTGGTCCTTGAGTTTAGCAAGTTTTCTTGTTATTTGCTGATATCCCTTAACCATCTAATGGCATGAATCATCTAGGAGACAGAATTTAAAACATTTGGGATTACTTAAATATTCCTATCCAAATCACTCCCATGTGTTTCCATATGTGCTTCCTCATAGTCCTGAAAAGCCCACTCCACTGATAATGGAATTTTATTGACCTCGTGAACACCAGACCTACATAAATTTGCCTTGTGGAGGTATCCAAAGACATACTTCACGTTCAACACATGAAACTCACACGGGAAGAAAACTTGCAGAACCTCAGCTGAGCTTGAGACAGATTCGGTTCATCTCAGAATGTCAGTACCTGGGTGAGGATCATGTCTCATCATCCCGCAAACTCTGGGATGTAACACAGCTATGTGCCTTCAATGCAGAAAAGGTGGTATTTGCTTGATAGTTTTTCAGTGTTACAACCATTGGGTGTTATTGGCTCATACCTCACCTCTGATTCTAAAACTAATATTTTACCTTGAAAATCTCAGCACAGGAAAAGAAAAGGAACGAGGAAAACAGCCACAGATAAAAGCCACTGACACTTTCAAAGGCACGGGTGTATGGGTGTGCAATATCAAGTAATAGCATTTTGTACTCTGGGTTTAGAAAGTTGTGTGAAGTGGGAGCAGGGCAGAAATGGTGAGAGGACAGTTGTGTAATTAGCAGAAGAAATCTCTTCTCTCAGAGGGAACATACTGTCTCTGTTGCACAACTCTGCAGAAGTCTCTGCAGGGTGATGAAGTCAGTAAGGTATAGGGGGAGGAAAAGTAGCCTGGGAATCAGGTTAAATTTTTTTTTTTTGTTCTTAATCTCTTAAGCTAGTTGACGTTGAATTTTTATTACAAACTTTATTACATAAAGATCCCTGTGATACTACAGTGTGTAGGAGATGGATAAAGGAAAGAAAAAATAAAGCTCATTCATTCTAGTTAGAAAAAATAAAACAACCCTAAGGCCTCAGAACAGATCATCTCAAGCTTCTGAATACTTCTGTCAGGATTTTTAAAGATCAGTTGGCCAGACTTGAGCCAATGACTAGGCCCAGATGCTAGAATCCTCAAATTAGCTAATTGGTTATTGGTTCAATCATTTTGACAGCCAGGGTCAGGGAGTGGCCAGGATTTCTGATTCACAATAATTTGGTTCCCAGGGAAAAGTCTGGTTCTGTTTTAAAAGGGGGCTCGGCACACAAGGACCACACATGCCCTCCCTATCTTGCTTACCTTGTCACTCCTGGAGATTTCAGGACCTAAGTTGCTTCTGTGGTTCCCACCAGGTGCTCCCTAATCACCAACTCCACCTGGAACCCCACCCGCTGCTCACTGTTTGCATGAAGGGCTCAGCTCCTGTTTCCTCAGCTCATGACCTCTTTGGTGGCTCTTTTCTGTAAAGGCCACTTTCTTTGGGGGCAGCATGGTGCTTTGTAGATCTCTAGTCCAACAGAGCCCCTGGCTTCTGAATGTCACCCTGTCACTTTTGCAGGCCATTCGCCTCCCTTCCTCTGTTTCCATTTCCTTCTCCTTCTCTCTCCACATCGTCACCTTAGTTCAGACCTTCATTTCTTCGCAGATGGATGATTAAATATTATCTTAAGCTTCTACCTCTGGCCTAATTCACCATTATCTCTCATTTCCTTCAGGCAATCTTCTCAAAAGGTACAAAACTCTGGCCATTTCAACACCCCATTTCACCCAGTAGGGCAGAGTGGAAAGGCAGAGCTGGGTGAGATCAAAACTTGCTATGTGCTAGAGGTTCCTTTTAAAAAGATGACCCCACACTTCAGACCCTTCCAAAAGGTCTGAGGTGGAATATTTTGACAAAGTCAAAATGAACTGACAGGTGGGAAGTTGCTGGAACTGAACTCAAGTGGGGAATTGAGGTGGGATAAAAATCTACCAAGATGAATGAAGCAAAGGGAGCCCCAAACCTGGGATGAATTAAAGGAAGGAAACACAAGGATTCATACTAATGGCTATTGCTCTACTGTCTTGAATTGTTTTTGAAGAAAGAGGTGTGACCCTGCCTGTTGGTGTTGTGATGTGCCTGTATTGTGTTGAGGCATCTAAATAGGCCTACTTATTTATTCACTGTGCAAATATGTACTGAATACCTACTGAAGGCCAAGTACTGTGTATCAGAACAGACTGCCCAGGAACCTCAGAGGTGATGATTGTTGACATGAGTGGATATGGATGAAAGGAAAGAGTTGGATTTTTGAGATTCATATTTCCCCATACTTTCAGCCATGTGCTTTTCTGACTGGTAAGTACTCACAATAGGTTTACTGAGTTGAAAACCAGTGCTTCCTGTTGACGTGTGCTCCATGTCTGCACAGGGGCTGGGGAAGGAGTGATTAACGCCTTTATTGAATAAATGATACATCAGGGCCACAGCTACGATCTGTCTTTGTTCTACTTACTACTGTGTTTTGCCTACCAACTAGAAGCCTACTCCTTTATGTGTTTTTTCTCTTTTCCCTTCTTAGTTTTTCCTCATTTTTCTTTCTTCAGAGTTCTCATTAACACATTCTAATGAATATAAATGAGGAATCTATGTCTCAAGAAACTGAACAGGCAAGTGACATTGAGAGAGAGAGAGAGAGAGAGAGAGAGAGAGAGAGAGAGAGAGAGAGAAGAGAGAACAGAGAGGGAGAGATAAGAACTATTACTGTGGGTTTTTACATTTCAGGACCATCCCTGAATCTCCTGATGCTTGCCAAACCACAAAAGATAACCCCCTTTGCATGGAAAATATGGTAGGAATGGGAGATAAAAAAGTGTGTGTGTGTGTGTGTGTGTGTGTGTGTGTGTGTTTAGAGAGAGAGAAAAAAAAGGGAATAGATATAGATGAGAGTATCAAAATTGATACAAATATAATCTCCCAGGTGCATTTTAAAGACTGTGCCTTTATTTGATTTCTCACTGTTCTTCTCTAGTATGTTTTATACATATGTATATATGTATTGTATGTATTTCATTATATATAATATTATATGTTTATATATAACATATAAAACATATGTTATATATTATATATGTATATGAAAAAAATTTTAAAAATTTGAGAAACTAAAAGATTGCTGAGAGTCATTCTCGGTCATCCATAGTGAGATCCTGAGCAGGAAGATTACCCAGTGTTCCAAGAACTCTAACCAGGGGGCATATCTGCCCATCAAGCCCTTGATCATGCCTGGGTGAGTGATCTGGCACAGTGTTCTACCCAGTTCTGTCACACATACTGCTCTCGTTCCACAGCCATACTCTGAGGTTCCCATGACCTTGATCTCCATCAAGAGTACAGATGGGTCTGTGCCATTCTGCTGTGGTAGGTAGCCAAGTTCCATTTTCTTTTAATCCTCACGTACCTCTGTGGGATAGCATGGATGTTAATAGGGTAGGTCTGCAGTTTACAGCCTCAGAATCTGTGGCCTCATTTTTAGTATTGACATCAACACACTAAACATACTTTTAGTATCCATTCAGTGAAAAAGTCATAATGAACAAAATCTACTAACTAGTATTGATGTACTGAGTCATAGCAAAACAGGGCTGGGGTTGTAGCTCAGTGGTAGAGCACTTGTCTCACATGTGTGAGGCACTGGGTTCCAGCCTCAGCACCACATAAAAATAAATAAAGCCATTGTGTCCATTTGTAAAACATTAGAAAAATGTCTAACATTTATTTGGCACTTACACTACACTGGATATGGAGCCAAACAATTTATATTGATTTTCTTATCTGATGCTTGTGGCAACTTATGGGGTTTTCCCTTTGATTGACTCCATTTTACAGGTAGAGAAACTGAGCCCCTTAGGTGGACAAGGGATCAGTGTAGGCCTCTTGGTGTCCTTGGTGACCAGAAATTTCAGTGCTGCGGTCTAGCAAGGACAAGGGAAAAACATAAAGGTTTGGTCAATTTCAGAGTACAGGTGAGGCAATCTCCCATAGCCCTCAGGGACAAGTAGGTGAAGTTTCTATCTGATCCTTTTCCTCCCAGGTTGGTGGGCGTGTCCCGGAGAGCACTCTTTATTTATGGTCACTCCTGACAGCTGTGTGAACTTCCTCTTCCAGCCATTTGGTGGATAAGACAATCTGGAATATTCTCCCAATGTGGGTATCTACAGGTTACAAAACCTCACACCCCACACTGGTATGTGCATTGCTGAGCCCATAAAGACAGGAGGAAGGTCTTAAAGACCACAACTTCAAACAAACAAACTGAACTGAAACCAGAGATGTGAGTAATCATGATGGCAAAGTTATCTTGAGTAAAAGGACAGGGCTAGGTACCTAAAGCTCTGAGGATTATGGTCACATGTGATTTGAGAAAATGGACCACTGAAGCAGGAGAGGCTGGATTCAAGATACCCTCAAAAACAACAACAACAACAACAACAAAGACTCCCAAAGGGCCTGCAAGGTCAGTAAAAGCTAGACAAAAAAAAAAAAAAAAAAAAAAAAAAAAAAAGAAAGAAAATAGCATGCATTTTTCTATTGTGAGTCTGGATTTAATGTAATAATGATAATACTCATCGCCACTGGAATTCGTTACCGCCAGTCCCAGTGTTCTCATGTGGATCTAAAGCTACTTCTGCACCATACATGGAGTCAGGGAAAATAAAGTCAAGAAATTAAAGCAATCCTGACTGAGCTCTGTCCGCAGAGCCCAGAAGTAGCATGCATAGATTCTCCAGGGACACCAGCATCATTGCCTCAAAGCCTGCAGAATGTCCTCAGGTTAATTTCAGCCACAAAAAAACTCCTAAGGAAAACTGCTGACATTCGTGGAAGCTGGCTACAGTTAGTGGCAGACAGCAGAAACAAGCACAGACAGAAACTGACCCTTGAGCTTCTCAGATACTGGGACTCTCCGATACAGAAGATATACTACCAAACAATATCAGGTTTAAAGAAAGAAAAGATAGAACACAAATAGCAAAGAAAAACAGAACACTAATCATGACCAAGCAGATTCAGAAAAAAATAATGGAGAACTTCTATAGGTTAAAAATACAAT
Source organism: Spermophilus citellus (assembly GCF_964194105.1). Lineage (NCBI taxonomy): Eukaryota > Metazoa > Chordata > Mammalia > Rodentia > Sciuridae > Spermophilus > Spermophilus citellus. The sequence goes on along the minus strand of NC_138189.1, from coordinate 10,297,816 downwards.
TAATTGAAATTAAAACTGGATGGGTGGGTTAAAGAAAAAATTCATCACAATGACTTGGCAGCAGTCGATAATAAACAGTTCATAGGCGTACATGACTTCCTATGTACACTGTATATAGTACACCAAGCATTGTTCTGAATTTTTTGCTAATACATCATAAGAAAGAGGGAGTGAATTAGAAACTGATACGGAAAAATTACCTTTAGGGAATCGAAGAGAGAAATATGAATGCAAGCGCTGTGTCTCATGTTTATTAGTGCAGTATCCTACACACAAGCTTTACAGCCCAGCTGAGCCTCAGTTTCTTCACTAGGAGCACAGAAGAAGTGACTTGGTGGAGCTTATTGCAGGGCTATTTCTGGAGTTTAGGTTTCCCAGCACTAAAAGAGTAAAATAATAATTGCGGGAGGGAAAGTGAGAGAGGGGAGAGATTGATTTAATTCGGTCTTAAAATTTTCCACATGCATTCTTTTGAAACATTTTCTTGGCTTTTTAAAAATTCCATTATTATGTAGATTTAGAAATTGTGCATTTTGCACAGTTATGATTCAATACTTCAAAACAGTATTTTATCTGTACCAAATCATAGAAATGACTTGAGAAGACCTTGCCACAAAGATATCACACAACAGGTACTTCCTGTCCGTTGGGTCACAGGCTTTTCATACACAGTGTGCCACAGCAAATTTAGGCATGATTAGAGGCTGATCTAATAGCAGTTATTATAAATTCCTTTTCTTTAGGACAACTCTACTGTCTAGTTTTTGCTTGAGTTTAGAATCTCAGAAAAACAATTTCATGCTAGAATACTGTCCACTTAATGATATTGTTCTGATCATTGGAGAGATAATGAAAATCCAGTTAGTTACACACAGTAGTTGCTTATCATCATTGGTGCTGGTGGATTGCAAACACCAAACACCAACTCTGGCTTATTTAAGCAGATAATTAACTAAAGGGAAGGTAAAGTGGAAGGACTCACAAAATTGATAGGAAGTCTAAGAAACAGCCTTGAAAAATGGGCAGGGACAAAGGTGGGAAGGCCCAGTCCCATCCTGCAAGAGACCCCCCTTGATTAGAATGGCCAGTCTGGTATTTCTGGACACTTATTACCACACCAGTAGATTATCAAATCAGCCTCTTTAACCTTGCTTTTGTGACCCAAAGTCACTCCTTCAAGCTTCAAAGTTCCATGTGATATGTGATTGCCTACCTGGTCATGTGTAGGCCACATGCTGATACCCTTGGTACCCAGAGGTAGAGAGATTACCTGACCTCCTTTGGCTTCTCAAAAAACAGAATGTTGACATTCATGTTGACCTCACCAATGTGGTCACTTTAGTTAAAATAACAGTATATTGTATTCTTGAAAAAAATGTTAAGAGAATAGATTTTAAGATTTTAATAGATTTCATTATTATCCAAAAGTGACAACGATGTGTGGGGTAATACATGTATTAAATAGCTTGATTTAGCCATTTCCCAATGCATATATATATTTTAAAACATCATGTTTTATATGATCAATATGTATAATTTTATCTTCCAATTAAAATAATAAAATTTTAAGCTTGCTAAAAATGTATACAAAGTTCTTTTCATTAAAGAACTTCAAATCCAATTTACCTGAGCCATGATTGCTCACATTTTGATGTACAAGCAGCATAAAAGCAGATACATTTTTATGTGACTTCCTGTAGAAAAATTCATGTGAATTATATCTATTTCAACAAATATTTTTACAACACACTCTTTTCACCTAATAGGATAGATATACAAATTGCTTTTCTAGCACAGAGACTTCATTCTTCTGTGTGTCTGTGGCTTCTTGACCTTCCCAGACCTCTTTCTCCCCCTTCATGCTGTGAGCTCCTTGACAACAGGCCGATCCAGCAATTAGCTAGGGCTTCATATATGGTAGGTCCCAAAACTGTGTGTAAGACGTCAGGAGGCCCATATTGTCTGCAGAGGAAATAATAGTTCAATGGATTATGTTGTAATGAATAATAATACCTTGCTGAGGACAAGATCTAGATGCCTGTGAACCAGAGTTTTTTAACTTGGCCTTGGGGGCAGTGTATTGGCAATCTCACTGCCCTCTCTACTGCTGCCAGCTGCCCAGTTCTCAGCAGGTCTGCCTGACTCATTCCTGCACTGGTCTTCAGGAGCAGACTCCTTCCCTTCCCTCTGGCTCAGTAAATGGCACAGGTTCATCCTTCTTGTGTTGAGTTGCATTGCTGCTGGCCCTTAAAATTTAATTTCAGAAAGCAAGAGCCCAACACCAAAGGTGTATTTTATTTTGATACAATTCTGCACACATTTGCTAAAACCTTCTACTGAGTTGCAGTAGGCTCTGATGACGCAGAAGTGATTCAGCCCCTGGTAGCAAATTAGTAAGCCTTTTCTGAGAATCTGCAGCATGCAATAAAAAAAGACAAAACATTCAGGCCATTCCAAAGCAAGTACGATATGGTTCTTGCCCTCTCATAAATTAAATTTTTCTAGAGATAATATGAATAGATTACTGAAAACATCAAAGTAATTTAAATTTTTTTTATTATGCTAAAGTGTAAACACCATGTTAGGAAATCTTGAAGCAGTAACATTTTTTTTTTATCAGCTTATGCACACACAACTAACTCAAAGCATTTTGGAATAATTGATATATATATATATATATATATATATATATATATATATATATATATATATATTAAGAAGAGCTATCTATCTATCAATCAATCAATCTATTTATCCTTCTTTCCTTGCTTTCCTCTATTCATCTTCACATATGTCATCCATTTATCTGCCTCTCAGCTTACTCATAGATTTGTCTGTGAATCTATGTATCTATCTATGTTCTGTCCATTCATCTCTCTATCTATGTATGTCATTATAAGAGTTTAATTTCTTTTGGTTGTTCTGGAAACTAGAAGTCAGTAAGAGAAGTGGGTGACTTTGGGTGAAGCTGGTATTTGCAAAGAGCTGTGATTGATTACCAAAATTCACTAGAGATTCCCGGGATGATGAGAGAACAGAATGTGGAAAAGCGGAGAGGGGTGCCGTGCTGGTGGCTCCGGGGGAAGTCAAGAGGCCTGATACGATTAGAGCATGGGTATGAGCACTGAAACAATTCTCCCTTGTAGAAGAATGGAGGAAAGTTAATCATACTTCCATTCTACCCTTTTCCTTTGAGTTGTGGTGCTGGGGATCAAAGACAGAGCCTAATGCATGCTAGGCAAATAGTCTACCATGGAGCTACACTCCTATCTCCTCTCATTCCATTTCTGTTGATGTTTCCTAATCCAAATAGGAAATGCTTGCATAGTGTTCAACTTGTGCCTACACTGTCCTAAGTGCTTCCCATGGATTAAATAAGCTCATCCTCACAATACCCTATGAGGTGATATCATGATATACCCAATTATTCCTATTTTACTAAATATGCACAGACTGAGAGGCACCAACAGGTAAAGTGCTTTAGTCCTAAAACTGGTAAATAGAGATTTCAATTCAAAGCAGCCCAGACATGGTGTCCCCCTTACACTAGGCTATACTGCTATGCAAAGGAATATGCCACATGCTAGAGATAAGGTGGCCATGAGCATAGTCTCTGTCCTCAAGAGCTTACATCCTTGGGGGCAATATTTAGCAAAAATAACCAGGAAATTAGCATCATTTCCAATTATAAGGAGTAACTAGGAATTGGGAGAGAAATGAAGAATCAGGACAGTTGTACGTGAGCAGGTGACCCTTATTCTATAGGCTATGGAATGAGTAGAAGCCATCCAGGAGAAGAGGATGGAGGCCCCAAGGAGAATCCTGTTTCTAGCCTAAGAATCATCCAGTGTGTCGTCCTGAGGCAAGAGGGAACCGGCCTCCTTCAATGGACAAGCAGAAAGAAGACTGGTGCCATTCAAGGATGTCAAAGGCATCAAGGAGGTAGGAACCCAATGCTGCAGGGTTTCTGCCAGGGTTTCACATTTATCCTAAGAGCAATGGGTGATCTTAAGCACTGACTCGGTATGGCTTGTGTTTAAGAAAACTCACTCCCTCTTGGGAGGCTAATGTTCTAACAATGGTGCTGAGACAGGGGATGGCTAAGGAGATGGAGACAGGCAAAATAATTCAAGAGGTGTTTCGGAGGCAGAATCCACATGGGGAGTGAGGAGCTGAGTTTGTGAGAGACTCCCAAATTTCACAACTCTGCTGCAGGCGTGCTAAACTTTTTCAGGAAAATTTCTGAGTAAACTTAGAGTAAATATTCTAGGCTTTGTAGACAATATGGTCTCTTGCAACTGCTCAGCTCCGCTCAGTGAGAAAGGGAAAGTAGACATTGACATTAGTACATCAATGGGCATGGCTATGTTCCCTTGAATCACCTTTAAACTCAGGAAGCTGGCCAGATTTGGCCTTTGGGCCCTCGTGGGCCAACTGCTGGTTTGGAGAGTATAAAGGTCACTAAGATTTGGCACCCTGGAGGAGAATGGGCCATGCAAGTGATTGATCACATTATTCCACTTCCTCCTCATGGTGACACCACACAGGAGTTGTTATTACTCTCTGTTAGAGACAATAATCATATCTCAGCACTATGAATTGACAGCCAATATCACATAGCTAGTAGGTGGAAAATCCAGCACTTGACCCCAGGGTGTTTTTTTAAATTTCCAAGTCCATGAAAGATCTTCTCACTACCCCATGTCATTTCCTATTACTTTTCCCCTGTGACTAACCCCAGTGGTGGCAAAACTTTGTTTTGCAAAGTTTTCTCACTTTTCCTAAGGGGTACTTTTCCATTTTGAATGATATTTTTAAGGAGCCAGAAAAAAAAAAAAGGACAGTGAGTCTCTAAGTGTACCATTGTGGCTTTTGTTCAGCACAATAGACTTTATATTGCTTTGTCCAGTTTCTATGAAGTGGGACATAGGAGGTTTGTTTTCAAGAAATTAGCATCATATTTTTCTCTTTTTTGCACCCGTCACAATTTTATCTTGGGGATAAACAATGTTATTTTCATTCCTTCCATTCGAGCCCCACATTGAACATTTTCTATTAAAATTTAAATAAGCCACTTCAGAGAAAGATGAAGATGTGAGGCTAAAATGAGCTGATTCACTATAATTTGTTCCTGAGAATATAACTTATTTGCTCTTATTGCTTATGCAACTGGGTTTCATAATAGAAATTTTAAGTGGGCCAGAATCGTGCTGCTATGATCATTTCATCCAACTTTTACATCTACAATAGCCAATTGCAAAGGGAGAAATGAAAGACACAAGGTCCTTCCTCCCCCACCCCTGCCCCATGGAGTCCCAATTATGTTTTCAGGGAATTAGTGGAGGCTGACCTTTTTTCAAAGATACATTAGATTTTGATTGTGTCATCATCAGTACACATAAGCAAAAATTACTTTGCTGACAGCTGATTGCTCAAACTTCCCTGTTTTTTTTTTTCACTAACTGAAGTAGAAGACAGGTCTTGCCAAGGTAGGGACACATAGGGGTACTGAGAGGGGCTGGGAAGGGAGCAGAATGCAGGATGGAAGGACAAACACAAAATTGAAAAACTGAGTTTGGGAAAGACCAAAGGAGAGAGCCTAACTGACTTCTAAATCAGAAGGTCTAAGTCAGGGGACAAAATATAAAATTTAGGACCAAGTACTGAGACAACTGTGTACATGGTATAGGAGGGGTAGAGTAGTATTAAAGTTATTTTGAGTGATTACATAGAAGAGCTTTATTCAAGTGTTTTTTTAAATAAATCAGTGTTTGAAGAGAGAATGATTCTTTGGATGAGTAACTTGGAAAATATACTGATCTCCCCATACCACGTTTTGATTTCCATGGTTTCAGTTGCCTGTGGTCAACTGCTGTCTTACAATATCAAATGGAAAATACCAGATATAAATAATTCATGTTTTAAGTTGCATATTGTTCTGAGTTGCATGATTAAATTTTACGCATTTTATCCTGCCCAAGATGTCATCCCTTTGTCCAGTGTATCCATGCTGTATATGCAACCCACCTGTTAGTCACTTGGTAGCCATCTTGTTATTAGATTGAATGTCGAAGTATCACAGTGTTTGTATTCAGATAACCATTATTTCACTTAATGATGTTCCCCAAGCACAAGATCAGTGATGCTGGGAATTTGAACATGTCAAACAGAAGTCATAAGGTACTTCCTTTAAGTAAAAAGATGAAGCTTACAAACTTAATAAGGAACAAAATATCATATGCTGAGGTTGCTACCAGATATGGCAAGAATGAATCCTATATCCATGAAATTGTGAAGGAAAAAAATAAAGAAATTCATGCCAGTTTTGTTGTTGTAAAAGTTACAGCCAGGATTCATAGAAAGGCCTTAAACTTGTTATTTATTGTAGTTAAAACAAACAAACAATATATAAAGCATTTAATGCTGTCCATGGTTTTGGACATCATTAGGGATCTTTGTGTATCTTCGTTGTGGATCAAGGTGAGCTACTATGCATAATTTTTGATGCTTAGAAAGTCAGTGATAGATAATAATAGAAATAATGATAATGATAAAAATAGATACATGGATAATTCCTGATACAACCTTACGACACTTACCAATACTCAGTGCTCCTTCCCTTCTGGGCGTTTTGAAGGAATGGCTCCTTATCATTATTAAGCTCTTAAAATGTCGCCTCCTCAGAGGGCACTTGTATGACTTCTCAACTGGAAAGCTGTTGTTTCTTAAATAACATCTGAAGACCAGCACAGGATGTGACATCTAATAAAAGCTCAATAAGTATTTTAAGTGAATTATTCCATGACCAAGTGCACCAGGAGCATAAGATGTACATACATGTACATAATGTATGTGAAATGAGCAGAAAGAGATGCCAAATGTGGTAACAGGTACAGCAGCAGCCAGAAGTATATATAAAGCCCACAGTCCAAGTCTACATCTTTGGCCAGTGCAGGACTACAAGTTGGGGTTGCTGGATGACCCAACTGCAGAGGCTACTCTGAGCACCTAAACCCGTGTGTGTGTGTGTGTGTGTGTGTGTGTACACTGAGGGGTTATGCAGCCAGGAATCTCTGCAGAATTCACATTTGCATCACCATCTCCCAGTTGACTGCCATCACTTAGGTCCTCTGAAATAGTTTTGGCAAGAGAACTCTATTCTGTTCTTGACTCTCTACTGCATACTATTTCCATTCGGATTTGGGTAGACAATTTAAACTCAAGGAGCCTGAGACTAGAATCTGCTCTTTCCCTGTGTTTCTCTTTTCGGTAGATGGTGTCACCGTCCTGTCGACACATCAAACTAAAACTTGTGAGCCCTTTCGGATCTTCCATTCTGTTTCTCTCCAGCATTAAATTGGTCCCCAAATTGTGCATTACTACCCCTTGGCTTGCTACCTTCCTCTATATTTTACTACTGTTGCAGAGAACTTAGCTCCTTGCCCATTTAGTATAATAAAATGGACATTCCATCTTGTCTCCCTCCACCAGACACTGTCCCCTTCAATCCATCTCCCTTATTGTATCTAAGATGGCAATCTTATGTGCATATAACAGGTTCCCTCTCCTGCCTGTAACATTTCAGAGACTTCTGTTATGGGTTCAATTGTGTTCCTCCAAGAAGATATGTTGGGGTATGAACCCTTTAGTATGTCAGGATGTGCCTAATTTGAAGATGGAGTCTTCACAGCGATAATTAAATTAGAATAAGGAGGGCAAGGAGCTAACCTTGTGTGGAGGGTATCATCAGGAGGGCACTAACCTAGTATGGCTGGTGTGCCTAGACCGTAAGGAAGTCTGGATGCAGACTTGTACACTAGGAGAATGCATAAGAGGATGAATGTAGATATTGGGGTAATGCCATCAGACGCTGGGAGAGAGGAACACTAAAGACGTTTCTTCACAGTCCTCAGAAGAAGCAAGTTGTTTATGCTTTGATCTTGGACTCTGAGTCATCAGGATCTGATTCTGCAGTATTTTCCAGCACCCTTCACCATTCTTCCTTCTAGAGACTTAAGAACCTCCACTGGGCTCCCTGAGTGTTTCACATATTCCTTTGTTTTCTTGCCACATCCCAATCATATTTTGAGTCAGCAATTGTCTTATTGGAGAGCCTTTCCAGTGTGCTACCCTCAGAGGGAGTTTCCTCTTTTCCATTCTTCCCTGGAGTCTTGGGCAAGCCTCTCGATGAAGGCACACATTCCATTGGATCACATTTGTCTTTGTTTCATGACTGTGTCTCTTGGTCTATACTGAGAGGATGATTCTTGCTCCTTTCCCTCCAGGGTCAAGGTGGAGAAATGGGCCTATGAGATCCAATTATACTTGCTAAGATGTTACGAAGGAACTGAGGAGTTGTGTATGGACCAGTGGAAAGTTTGGTGGTAAGGACCTGGTCTTGTGTTTACTCTGCTTCTAACTAGCTGTAAGATCATAGTCAAATTCCTTCCCCTCTCTGGGCCTCTGTCTTCTCATCTGCAAAGTGGAATGGTTGGTTAGATGCTCTCTGGTTAGATACCTTAACACCACCCCAGGAGAATCTTCTTCCAAGGACATTCTTTTGTAGTGTTCTCATAAGAATTCAAACTAAGTTCAGATTCTTTGAAAGAATTTCAGGCAGATTTAGGTCAAAGGGCAAGGTTCCTCATCAAAGGACCCTCTCAAGTCTCCCACATGTCCCCAAGAAGGATGTCACTTCTTCCACTTTCTGAAAAAGCTGACTGTAATCAAAAGCTGCATGGTGACAATTACTAGGGTTATAGTTATAATTGAGTTTTAAATTAAATGTCTTTAGGAACACTGATTGTTCAGGACAGGACACTCCTTTTTTGATGGAAGGGATCTCAGGGGCAGTTAAGGGGGAGGCTGCTTGAGAAAATGGAACTGCTTCTAACAAGAGGCCTTCAGAACCTGGATGGGAAGGAGCATGCTTTCCCCAAAGCAGTAGAACACTCTTATGAAGAGCAGAGGGTGTCTCCACTGTCAGTCCACACAAGCTCCAGGCCCCCTGTGGAGGGAGAGGTCTAAATCGCTGGTGAGTATAATTTTGTGATAGGAGAAGGCAGAACTCTTGGTTTCTGCAGTGGTGCCAACCTTTGTTAGTAACTGACAAATTTTCACATGGGAAATCTCAGCTGCTTTGGTTTTAGTGAAAGCTCCCTTCCTTTCGACACTGTTCCTTGAGAGATCTGCATCTTGACAGCCTGGAGCAGGCAAAGAAACTGTTCCCAGGCTTCGTGAGTAACCAGGCATGGTTCTCTGTGTGCATATCACAGAGACGCCTCTTTTTTCTTTCCTCCTGAGATGATCAATATGCTATTTGGTTCATAACTTGCTAACCTGCGTATCCTCCGAGGCTCACAGTGGCCTTCCTGAAAAGTGGGTACCTTTATCTGGAGCCTCATTATCTCTGACATTTGACTTCCACGAAAGCCCATGTGGATTTCACCTAAAAACCTTCTACTCAATGATGGTACTTCCAGTTTTAAGGCTTACAATTTGCTGAAGGAAAACTTTTACTTTTGCAAAAGAATACTTGCTGAACTGACTTTAGAGGGGAGAAAATCCTATTAGATTCTGTACTGTTGTAGGTCTGATAGTGAGAGCCATGGGTCCTGGTTTGGATGATAATTTTAGTGGCGTTTCTCTTCAGGTGATACTGCAGCTTTCTATTCGTACCTCCCTTTCACCCTGATAGCCAAGGAAGCTGATGTTCTTACAGCCATTTGCCAGAGAAGAATATCAGCACTCCTAGAGAGAAAGGATGCTTCCAATGTCATCTAGTGGTAACAGTCCGATTCAGTACCTGGAACTGGATCTTCTACTCCATGCCTGTTGACTACTTCACCATGTCTTGGAACTGTTTAGTGCTACTTAGGGGTTAGAAAGTGCTCAGGTTGTCTAGCTAGCTTTGAATTTGTTGACAGGTCATGGGGAAACTGGAAGTCCTCACTGTCTTGTATTCACTCAGCTCTGAACAAAAATGGATGAATTCAGAACAAGGGTTTGCATTCCTTCCCAGCCTCCAAGCAAAAATAGAGAAGGACAAATAGGAAGCCTTGGCCTCTTTAAATAACAATGAACGACAGGAAAGAACTGGCACCCCAAGTGGTCATGCGTGGACTCCCCCATACCCGTTCCTCAGTGTCTATGGAGCAGAGAGGTAGAAAATGGCTGGGCAGGAGGGCGGGGGTATCAAGGTACAGAGGTTTCCCTGGCTTTGGTCTCCTTCCTCTCTGGGCCATGGCACACAAGTCTGCTGGGTCTCAGGGGGCAATTTTAGGGACTTAACCATGGGATTTGTTTGGCCAATGGGTGAAAGCAGATCTGACACAAGTGGTGTGTTGAAATAGCCTTGAACTCTGGGCTTTGCTTTCCTGTGCCTCTGTCATCACCAAGCAAGCATGCCCAGGCTGGCTCAGAGTGAGAGGGCACTACAAACTTCCATGGCAAAGAGGATCGGTATGGGGTCAAGGGAGAACTGAGGCCATCATGGCAATCTATAAGAATTCATCTGTCGTTACGCCCACCCTTCACACCTCACCATGCTGTCTTTCTTCAGTATCTCACCTGTGGTTCCATTTATGTCAGCTAGGGCTACCACATGTGCATGAATGAGCCCCTAGATTCTCATGGTGCTCTTTCTTTAAGTGCAGACCAAGTATCATCTCTTTCAGAAATATTTAGCACTTCTAAATCCTAACCATGGTGCCCTTCTCTGGGCACCTATGGCAACTAAAAATTTGTTTCTTATAAATATACTATCTCTTGATGTAGTGTCTCCTTTGAGACCTGAAGTGGAGAGGGAATTGAGGGAAGAGGAGGAGAGAGTAATGGGAGCCCCATGTAGTTAGGAATTCACACAGTGGAGCACTTCCCACCATAGACACTTACAGCCTCCTGAAGCTGGTTCCATAAGAACTTCAGAAAAGGGCCTTCCTTCAAAAAGTCATGGAGCTGAGACCCCAGAGTCTCATCATAGTGGTGGAGGATAGGAGGTACAATCATGGTAAGTGATTGGTGTGACAGTCAAGCCACCGTGTCAATGTCAAAAATTATTAATAACACATAACTGTCTCCCTCATTGGTAACCTGTTTCCCAACTTTCAAGTCCATGTTAAAACTCTCTTTCAACAGATGAGAAAACAGAGACTGAGAAAAGAGAAGTGATTTCCACGAGATCAACCAGCTTATAAGTAGAATAGAATTTCAACCCAGGCCTGCTTAGCTCAGAGCTCAGTACTTCCGTGCTCTGCCATCTCTAGGCTGTGTGGTACCCTTGTTCTTTCTAGTCATAAACCACCTCTCCTATGTGGGTCACACCCATGGGGCCACACCACTGGGTGGGGCTTCTGGTTAAAAGGCAGTTATAGAGAAGGGTCCTTGGAGAACCTGTCTGAAACCCATGGGCAGACGAGTGTACCTGGTTTCTCAGGTCTTGCTGTCTACTTGCCCCACAAGTCCTAGCATGCCATAGCACTGACTGGTGGAGACACAGGCATTTGTTGGGGAACAAGGAACAGAGATTCTAGTTCTGGTTTGACTCTGTGATACTAGGCCAAGTCACAGACTTGCCTGGATCACTTGAATTATGAAATAAGGGGGTTAGAGCACATTCAATACAACAGACAACTACCTGGCAACAGAAAATTACCCACTGGTGCTACAGAATGGGTCCAAGTGAAGAGAAACTTGAACAGGGGTCAATCCTGCTTCCAAGGAGCACATGGAACAGAGGGGACAAGAACACACCAAGTCTGGGTCCCTTGACACAACTCATTTTGCTGTAAGAACTTTGGCAGAGGTGTAGACATAGTGGGGCATCAAGGAGGGAGAGGCCTCCATGGAAGTCTGGGAGGGAAGGCTCACCCGGGAGGCCCCAAGGATGAGAGCCTCCATGTGTCTGTGGGCTGTGAATGAAGGAATAGACTGAATACATGAGGGGCCACCTATAACCCAGAAAGCCCAGTGTTCACAGGCTGAGCATGGCAACAGGAAAGTAGCTTTACTGTGTCTTCTGTTCTTTATTCTGGGCAAGGAGTCTTGATATCCATGGAAACATACCATGTTCCTTGGACACACATGCATGTGTGTGCATACACATATGCACACACACACACACACACACACACACGCAAACACACAAATCTGTCTTCATTTTATGGAAGAGGTTTAAAAAATTGCTAACTTTGTTCACCTGGGAGCCCAATCTTGTCTCTTAGGCACATGCTAGATAGAGGAGCCTCTGAGGATGTCAGAAGGTCGATCCAGAGGTCTCCACAAAGGACCAAGAACCAGACTTCCAAATGTCATAGGGTCCTTGCCCGAGTTTAAAGGGCTTCCTTTATGGCAGACAGTGTGGTGGAGGTAAGGGTGGTGCCACCTCAGCCAGCCATTGGTTGCTGTGCCTGTTAAAGTCTCTGGGCTTACCTCTCTGATAATATCAATTACCTCAGTTGATATGGGTGCTGTGGTCCTGACCCCTGCTGAGCTCTCACCGGACAGCTTGCAGAAGTTGCCAGCCCTGCAGGGGAGCCATGCTGGACCCGCAGGCTGAAGAGCCCAACTGCCAACCAGGTGCAACCATGAGACACTGCAGGAGAATCCACCAGCTGAGCCTGGTCAACCCACAGGATGACGAGAGACAGTCATAGATAGTTATTATTCTCATTATTTTGAAGGTGTTTTGTTGCACAGAAATGGAGAATCATAGCAGCATTTTGAGTTGGGTTGAATTTTAATCTCTCCAAGAATTTTTTCCTAGGATATGGATTTTTGGCTTTAAAACTCAAATTCTTATGTGGGAAAGGTTATTTTTTACTATTACATAACTGGTCACTTCCATTAGATGTTTGCAGTGAGCATTTTTTAATTTCCTGCACATATATTGGCAAGAGGCTCTGTGTAGACAGACATTTGAATAGATTAAGATTTGGCCAAACCATTAGTGTATTTAAAAGCAAGGTGGGGTGACATGGTGGCCAGAGCCAAAGGATATGTAAAGATTCCTGAAAAGCCATGAAAAAAATACTTAGAAATATCAAGAGTAGATTAGTTGTGGGTTAATGTGCCGTGCAGTGTTCTAACAGGCAAGTCACGCTGCCTTCTCTGATGTTCTCAAATGATAACACTCTGGGCCTGTACAATAATAGGAAGCAGACTTGTATTCTTGAGCTAATTTGCTCTGGATCTGGATATATTATTCTTTTAAACAGCCATGGATTATACCGTCCAATATCTTAATTAAGGTTTGTATATTCTTTATCAAGGTTTTATGATTTTCTTTTTCTGTTTTTTCAGGTTCTGATAATATTTTGATGACTTCATAAAGGAATTTGTAGGTTTAAGTTTTAATGTTCTGGAACATTTTAAACAGTATTAGCACTATTTGAGAGTTCATGAGTGTGTGTGTGGGTGAGAGAGAGAGAGAGCATGTGTGAATGTGTATGGGCAAGGGCATATGTGTAAGTCTATATGTGTGTGTCTTGCGAAGAAAATGGGCATAAAGAAGAGAGTCAGAGATATTTTCTAGAATTCTGGCTTGCACCGTTGTTGAAACTCTGGAAAAAGGCAAGAATTGGTACAATTCTCAAGGATTTGATTTTTTTTTTAAATGTTGATTTTCAGCCAAGGAGGTGCAGAAGTGTGGCAATGTACTAGTCAGAAAGATGATAAGCAGTGTGTGTAGAAGCCATGTTTAAATATTGTACTTGTCGCTGTCATAAAGTCCCACAAAGTAAATGAATAGGGATTTATTGCCACACAGTTCTGGAGGATAGAAGTCCAAAGTCGAAGAATGAAGCCAGTTCTGCTAGGTTAGAGCTCTCTCTGAATGACATCAGTGTACCTTGACTACTTCGTGTCTCCAAAAGTGCTTCGGTTTTTGAGATATTAGTGTTTAGAATTTCAGCACATGAATTTTAGGTGTGTGTAGAGGGGACACAATTTATCCCATAATAAATATCAAACACTCTGTTCTAAATTAGATTTTACTTTTATCTTGGAGTAGGGCTAATGGAAATTTGAGGGGGGCTAATGGAAATTTCTAAGTTGCTACCTACCGTATGTTGAGATGATTTTGGATAATCAAAAGTATATGCTGTATACAGGGGACCATATGTTGTATGATTCAAATATATTTACAAAATATTTGCCACAGACAAATCCATACACATAGATTATCAGTTTCTTAGGCCTGGGGTTGGGCTGGGATATGGACCATTGCTAATTTATATGGGGTTTCTTTCACTGCTACTGAACACCTCCTACAGTTAGGCTGTAGTGATGGACATACAACTACATGAATATATTAAGAACCATTTAATTGTAACTTTAGGTGGATAAATTGTATGATACACAACTGTATCTTAATACTACTCTTTTATTTTAACAACTGATATTCTTAGCTGCTGGGTATAAGGGTGAATGAATCTAGATTTCCATTTCAGCCATAAGATTCTACATTTCTTTATATCTTTGAGTCTCTTTTTACTCATTTACAAAATGAGGAAAAAGGAGTGTGTAAAATAGGTGATACTCTCTACACTTCAACTAAAAGCTTCATCTGAGGTCCCTATTCCACCTTACAGAGCACATGGCTTAGAGCATGGGCTTAGAGCATGTTTGGATTTGAATCCAGTCCTTCCCTTTACTTGTTCTGCAACTTGCTGGGGTCAAGGTCGAAGCCAATAAGATTCTTCTGCAGAGCCTCCTCATGTGGGCATTGCCACAGCAGCTAGGCATCCTGCACCCAAGGAACATTCCCAGGCACAAGCATGCACAGCCATGAGGTCATTAGAGACCCCAATCCCAGACACTGCTCTCCCACATCCAACCTCAGGCAATTTCTCCTATCTCTCTGAGGCTTCATCTCTAAATGGGATACAGAATGGGAATACAACAATACTACTTCCTCACGGGGCTATTGGTAGGATTTAATGTGATAATATCCAAAAGGGCTCAGCAGGCTCCTGGGTGGAACATGGTTAATGGCTGAAAGGCAGTATTATTATTATTAACATTAATTTCCTAGAGTTGAGACTAATGGCTTACTTTACCAAAGTGGGCCAGATGATTCTTTGTCAACAGGAAACAGATCCACAGGATTGTCTTTTCACATTGATGCTCTACCGGTTACATCTCCTCTGCAGCACAGCAGCATCTGTGTTAGCTCAGAACATATTTTTCTTTGCACTCCTCCTTCAGTCAGTCTGGTAATATCTTTGTGTTATTAAAGATCAACTGACCTCTGTTTCCAAGAGGCATCAAATGCTGTGCAGAATGAGACAAATGAGTGATCATTAAAAGCAACGATGGATGCAAATATATTTAGTTAGCATTTATTGAGGATATACTTTATTCAAAACATCGTGCCAAGCACAAAAGGACATGCAAAGATGAGCGATATTAGAATGATACTTTCATGGATCTCATGGTTTTAGTGGGGGAAATCTCCCACGGATCTGTTCTGTGAGGTGTCAGATATTCTCTGACCTTACTGGGCTGGTGGAAAGCTATGTGTGCAGTGCATCATATCGAGTCCAATAGCAGATGCATGAACCAAGTGCTGAGGACGCCTGGAGAAGGGAACGACTAACTCAGTATGGATAAGGTCTGTGTGCCACAAGGAGGTGGAAGAGGACATTCCCCACTAAAAGTAGGAAATATACTGAATTTCTCACCATTTGGCAATTAAGTCATGGCCTTCCATGACCTGTATTTCTTATTCAGAGACCAGGGCAGCCCTCACACCTGGCTGGAACTGTTGCTTCTGGAATGATGGAGTAGGATTTGGATATTTGCTAAGAAAAGACAAGAAAAACCCTTAAAGGGGAATGATGAGCCTAGAATCAGGCCCAAGAATGTGTGTGTGTGTGTGTGTGTGTGTGTGTGTGTGTGTGTGTGTTTGCAAATGTTGGGAATTGAGCACACAAGCTGCTTTTTTCCTATATTTTATATGGTGTTTTAAACTCAGTATTTTGTATGCATCGATCAGGAAATTACTTTTCTTTTTCCAAAGTATGTGAGCAACACAACAGCATGTAGTTTCAAGCTCACTTCTGACTCATTTGTCTCTCAACAACTGAGTTTTTCATCGTCAGTAACATTAATTATACCTATCATTCACTCTGAAGTGAACTTTACTTCTCTCCCTGCAGCATTCTCTCCACATGGGCTCACACTGGGGTAGCTGGAGACGAGTGATGTCAGTCCCAAGCCATCTCCATGTGGCAACCAGAGCCCTGGAAGCACAGACCTGACTCTTAGGCTGTCCTGTTGCTCTGCCTCCGGCCTTACGTGCCCAAACGGAATTGGGGAACAGTCTCTGCTACCAGGATGCAGAAAAGCAGGTTTTTCTGTTCACCAAGCAATTCTTCATTTCAAAGGGTTGGGGAAAGACTTGCAGGAGAAAACTGGAAGAAGCGAACATTTATTGAGACATCACTGAGTGAGTATGGACCTGGGGTCCAAAGACCCAAGTTTGGACTCAGACCTGTCACTACTTGCTGGGTAGCTGGAGCAAATCCCTTCTCTTTAAGTAAAATGAAGATGGTAATAGTTACCTTGCAGCATTGCTGTGTGGGTTGGTGGAGTTCTAGATGTGAAACCTGCATCCCAATCCTCAAAGGCCCAGGAGAAATGATACCTATGTGTTATTTACATCTCCTGCAGGGTGAGGGAAGCCATCATGTAAAGAGAAAGTAGTGTAAAATCCACCCTTGAGAGACCTCAAATCAAGGAACAGCATATATGGTTTTCTGTATACACACACACACACACACACACACACACACACACACACACAGAAGACTGCTCAGGTTAGTGCCCATGACACAAAACCCACGTAAGCAAAACCTGCATTTTTATACTAGAGTCATATTCATTGTGGAACATGCTCACTTAGGGACACATGGGAGTCAAGATGCTCCAAGAAATGGAAACAAGGAAATCATGTCCCAGGCCATCTTCATGGATATGTAACCTGTGCAGTTACAAAAGGTCCCACACCCACATTGGCCTTAGCACAATGTCATTGCAATCTAGAAATTCTTACTAATTTTTGAACAAGGGGCCTCTCAATATCATTTTATTCTCCAGGCTCCACAAATTATGTAGTAATCTCTGGTCATATCTTTAAATTATTTCTCTCCTCCTCCTTATCCCCCACTTTCTATAGCTGAAGTCACATAAAATAAAGGCTTTTAGGTCACTGTGGTGGATAAGCTCATGTAAACAGTGTCTTAGTGCACTCTAGGAGACTGGTATAATTGTCCCCATTGGATGGATGTATAATTTCCTCAAGGTCGCCTGCTTAGTAAGGGGTCAGATCAGGATTGGTATAGTTGTCTACTTTTTCTATTATGTCATGATGAATGAGAAAAGCCTGAAAGGTAATCCGAGCTCAAAAGTAGCATGTAGTGGCAAATGTATAATAGGAAGACATTTGAACTAAGCTGACGTGCAGAGGTGGGGGGTGGTGGTCACCAACACATAACTTATTTATGGTAAATTTCCCCAGACATATGCTTGCTTCCTGACATGGAATCAGCAGGGTTTTATTTGCCATTGTGTTCCCAGCCCCAGCCTAATGGTTGGTACCTAGACAGGGGGCTCAATAAATATCTGTCCAATGAATGATATTCCTATCAAGTTCTCTTCACTCTGCATCAAGTTGGCCCCCTTTCTTGTAGATTTATACCTTTGCTCCTTATCTTCTTTGAAGGCTTATATTTTTGACTCATGAATGTTCTTTGACAAGCTTGATGATTGATAATATCAGGCAGAAAGCCTTTAGATCTTAACTAATGAACAAACCAAAATTTTGATGACCACTTTTTTGCATAAGACTTTGATGGTTTACTATCTATTTGAATGATGCAGGAGGATTCCAGCTACCATTCGAATTCTCCACCACCTGGCAGTGCTAGAAAAAGCCTGGAGGAAGAGTGTGCTCTTCCCGATTCTAACCCAAGGTAGCATTGCTCCCCTGGTTCTGGGAACTAACCAGCTCTCTTGTCATGGTCCATTCATCCCATACTCTGCCCCTTCTGTCAATGTGTCATGAGTTACTGATTTTTCCTTCTGAATTGCTCAATGCTTAATGCCATCCCTTCTCTCTATGACCCTTCACATCTCCAACTTGGAATTTATGTTTCTTTCCTGGACTAATCCAAGAGCCCTATAGAGTACCTCTCTACCTCCTTCTAAAGTAGTCCCCACCCAGCAGCCAGAGAGGTCTTCCCAACACAGGACTCTGAACTGGATACTCCGCACGTTTCTCTTTGCTTGGAGGGCAGGTCCACATCTCTTGAGAGAACAATGGAAGGCATTTACCATTTCAGTTCAACTGTCTTTCTAGTTGGTTCTTCTGCATAAACCTATCCTGTAGCCTGACCCAGGCTGGCACTGTGGCTCCCTAAGAAGAAGCAATACAGAGCTCAGCATTCAGTGAGATCGACTCCCGTTGGGAGGATGGAAGGAGCAAACTTCAGTGAGTCAGGATCAATGGTGGCTTCCGCCAAACCCACCGGTAACCCTGGAACAAAATGCTACTGAAGTTGTCCACCCAAAAGGCTGGGCCTTCATTCTCTCCTCTCAGCCAGTCATGGGGAATGGTTTGTCCTTGAAACAAGGTGACCCTGATGGAGGTGGCACTCGGCAACTGTCCCTCCTGAGGAGTCTGCAGCTGGAGGTGCTTGTCTCATTGCTCCCAGAGGCTGGGGAAGCACGTCGCTCCCTCCCAGGGGTGAAAGGAAAGTGAGAAAACAAGAGACAGGAGAGCGAGAAATGAAGGACGGAGAACTGGCAGAGATCCAAATGAAACTTAAATTGTCAAAACTGACAAACAAAGGCCATCTCTCTACAGAGATGAGAGAGGAGGTGAAACTTTTGTAGGGTAGGGGTTTGGAATTGTAGCTGTGGTGCTAAGGGATAGGCTTGGTGGGCTTGCATCAGAGCTGGGGTGGGGAAGCATGGGGTTGGCTTAGGTCCATGGCACCATGGGGCTTTCCAGAGCAAAGGGGTCTGTCCTTCTGGGACTGGCTTAGGGTTATGGTACCATGGGGTAGGTCCCTAATGTGGGCAAGGGAGTTCCGGTAAGAGGAAATACAGGAAAGCAGAAACTTATCTCAGAAGATGGCGGTTAACATTTAAGATGGCTGCTCAGATGCTAAATCAAGACCAGCACCCAGGAAGTGCAGTTCCCTGTCTACTTCACTGCACCTCCTTTCTCCCTATGGACCTTTCCTCTGTTTCTGTGGCTTCATGGGGGAGTGCGGGGGAGGGGGCATTTGCCTTTTCTTCTGTTTGAAATGACCTTGGCCTGCCTCTCTCTGCATTTGATCTGAATACTTTTAGTTCTTTGTGACTGATGCCAAATGCCAAGGCCTCTTGAAGAGCCCCTCACCCTGTCGGATAGTTAGTTGCTACTTCATTCCTTCTGTCCATGCACCTTGCTTACACACACCACCTCACAAGCTCTGGGCTAGACACAAAGATGCCTAGGACGCATACTTTGCCATGTGATCTCCTGAGGAGACACCGGCTCCCCTGTGCCCTTGCAGCATGGATGCTTTCCTTTATTATAGCAAGTACTACATACCTTATTTATTCACCCACTCGGTCATTCCTATTTTTAAATTTATTTGCTGAGTATTAATTAAGCCTGGCTTTCCATGTGCCCAGTATTCCACTAAGCCCTGAAGATACAATGGTGAATAACTGGGTTTGCCGAAGGATAAATGATAAATGTTAATCAATGGGTCAAACAAGCCTGCATGGTTCTAACCTAGGCAGAGTATGAAGAACTTCACGAAACTGGGAGGTTTTACAAATGGGCCATTTGATCCAGTCGGTATGATTGGGGGAAGAAGTTAGTTGAAATGATCACTTCGAGACAGCTGGGTGAGCCCCTTCAGGAGAGAGTGGCAGCGCTTGCACAAGCCCAGTGGCAGCAGAGCAAATGAAGAATCTGGAGATGGAGAGAATTTGGACGGGGCAAGAGCATCGAAGCAAACAGCACAGTAGAGGGTAATGTGTTGTTGCGATTGCAAATGCTCGTGGGATCGTTTATGGGTTGTCATTTATGCTCACAGCAGTGGGAAGGCATTAAAAGGTTTTAAGCAGAGTGTCATAATGATTGGGTTAGAAATCCGAAAGTCTGTGCTGGCTGCCTGGTGGAGAATGGGCTGGAGGAGGACAAAGACAGTGTGGGAGATGGGAAGCTGTTTTCAGTTCACTAATGAGAAGAGGACCCAGGACTAAGGTATGGGGGTGGAGAGAAGGATTTACCTAAAGCAATCTGGGGGTAGGGGGAAGACCCAGCAATCCTTGGCTATTTGTTTGTATGTAGCCAGGGATAATGGAAAAAGATGTGTCAAAGCTGACTTTAGATTTTGATGGATACTTACCCTTTTGGATTTAGAATCTGATGAAAATTATAAACCTCTCTCTGGACACAGGTACACAGACACAGACACACGAACTTTTTTTTTTTTTTTTTAATTTTTTTTTTTATTGGATGTTCACAACATTACAAAGCTCATGACAAATCATATTTCATAGATTAGAATCAATTGGGTTATGAACTCCCATTTTTACCCCAAATACAGATTGCAGAATCACATCGGCTACACATCACATTTTTACATACTGCCATATTAGTGACTGTTGTATTCTGCTACCTTTACTATCCTCTAATATCCCCCCTCCCCTTCCCTCCCATCTTCTCTCTCTACCCCATCTATTGAAATTCATTTTGCCTATCATTTCAGAGGGATACCTGGAGCTTCTGAAGCCCATTCATGACACAGGTTTTTTTTTTTTTTTTTTTTTTTGAAGATGAACAAATCTTGTTTCTTGCTGTGCCTCTATATTCAATTCTAGGAAACAGTACAGAATCTGGCCCACAGTGCATGATTGTTCAAGGAACAAATGAAAGTGAGAGGAGCTGGAAGGTACCTGGAGGCTTGCGATGGTTCATTCTCGACTCTCTCCATCGCAGTGTGGATGTGGGTCTTACTAGAATAGCTAACACTTGCACGTCTGGGAAGCGAGTGCTCATTAGCTTGCAAGGCAGAATGAGGGGGACAAGTCCACAAACAGACTCATGAGCCTCCAGGTGGTGAAGAGGAACAAATTTCAAAGTATTAAGGCTCCAAAGACCCAAGATTTGTCTGCAGCAGATGTCTCTCCGTCATGCTAAGTACTTTAGACCGAAGAATAAAACCGTCTGCTTTTATTTGATGTGGGGGAGTGCATCATTTAGAGATGAAGACAGTCTGCCTATGGCTGGGTGGAAAAGTTAATGTCTTGCATCTTGTGATTCATTTTTACCTTGTGGAAGAAACAGAAATGGTAATTGTGTTCATAGACAGAGATTTAGAACAGAATCATGCCTTTGCAGATAAGGCATTTCAGGAAGCCAATAAAAGATAAGAGGAGAAGAAAGCAGAGGAGGAAGTTTCAGAAAAAGATTTGCTTCAGATGTGTTAACCCTAGACTGGGTTGGCGTTTCTTTCTGTACTTTGACCAGGTTTCAGGTTGTGGGGAGACAGAAACCCTACCCAGAGTCAGCCTCAGTAACTGCCTGGCTTAAACCCCACATAAGCAGGAATTCCTAGGCAGGATCCTAGGCAGATGGTCTGTGGTTCCTCCTAAAGCTGCTTGAAAGATGCCCCATTACTGAACAGCTCTGATATAAAAATCCTGTGCTGATGGAGCAGTCCATTTCAGGACCAGCATAAAGACTTAAATTTGCATGACAACTCCAATTACTAATCCTTTAGTTAATGAGTTGGACTGGTATTTATTGGGCATCTACTATGTGCCAGTCCCTACTAAGGACTAGAGATATAAATCCAGTGTTTAGTCTCAATCCTCATTTTACCTGTACTGTCTGCAGTGCTAGATACAGTTGTCCATTTTTTTTTCCCTTAAAAATGTTTCTCTGTCACAATCCCCATGTTGCTGTCTGCATTATTAGCCTTTGGCTTTGCTGAAACCATATTCTCTTTTACTCCCATCTCACAGGTTATTCATACCCAATTTTCTCCTCTACTTCTCTATCTTCACTTTTGGAGAGCCCCTAAATCTCCTTTTTTTCTCCATCTCCCTTTCTGTGCTGGTGGTCACCTCTAGTTTCATGTCTTCAAATGCCACATGCTTATGATGCTAAACTTTATGTTTCCCTTGCCAAAGTGAAACCCATATGACCATTGGCTAGCTTCCATCTCCAGGTGGAGATCCAAAATCCTTCTCAAATGCAACGAACGCAGAAGAAAGCTCTAGATCTGCATAACACCTCCATCTGTCTCCAAAATAAAACTTCATGCACCCGCCAGTCTCTGTGTCTCTGTAAATGACACTGAATGAGGGTTTCTTCCCTTCCCTTACTGCTCCTTTTCTAAGTCACAACTATCCTTGTCAATGTCACCTCCCAAACCCCTCCCCAGACTGCCCAAATTGCTCCACCCTTTGACCAAGCTGCTCATCTCCCAGATCACTGCTCTTTCTCTTCCTTTAGTTGCTTCCTGCTCATCTGTCAGTGGGGTCCATTATGCTTCTATTCTGTGTCCAGTTCAGTGTGGCCAGGAGGTTACCCCAGCTGTGGACTTACAGGACAATGTGTTTACCAGGGTCATCTGTTTATAAAGGGCCTAAGCGGCCCTTCCCTTAAGACTGTGGGGATGAGAGCACAAAGTGATAATCACATGGAGGGTACCAGGCCTGAGGAACACACATCATAATGACATGATGTGATGTGAACATGGTGGCAGACTCTCTCTGCTCCCACCCACACCCTGCCAGCCCTGCAGCATTCTCGCAGGGCTGCATTCCTGGCCTCAGACGTAGTAACACTTGTTATGCAGCTTCCACATTTTGCTGCATGCAATAATCACACTCTTCAACCGACTCAGTCTCTCCAGGGTGGGGGATGTCCTCACCCTGCACCAAGCAGGTTCTCAGAGTGGCTTAAGATAGGCCGTTCTTCTGTCTGACTTCTACAGTTGATCTGAGGCCATTGTCCTCAAAGCATGAACTGGAGTTTGTCTGAATCAGAGAGTGATGATAAATAGGCTAATTGGGCCTCTTGCAGATCGGCTGAGTCATGATCATGTTATGATTAACTAGTCCCTCAGATGATAAGGGCTCCTGGTCTGAAGGGCTAGTTGAGGCTGGAAAAATGATGGGTTTAGTTTGGGGAGATGGTGGTTTCCTGTCCCTGTCGCAGCACTTCCTAGCAGAGTGATTTCTGGCGTGTCACTCATTCTTTCTAAGCATCCCTGGAAGGGAAACACTGTGCCTTATAGTTATCTCTGTTTAGTGCTGAGATCATAGCTGGCCTTAACAGGTGTTGAGCATATGCAGACGGGAGTGAAGAGCTGAACCCACGCTACACCTCTTGAATGACATGGTACAAGGAGGACACCTGCACAGTATCTTGCATGCAGTAGCTACAACTCTCATCCATTCCCTGGGGACATTGGCTTGTTTGTAACTAACTAGTGGGGGCACAGTGTAAGAAGACATGAGGTGCAGAGACCCAGAGGTGATAAACATCCAAACTCCATTCCTATTCCACTCCCTGTAGTCTTCAGCCCATTATGCTGAGGGTCACCAAGCTGCTGATGGTCAGCAGAGGCAAATCACAGAGAAGAGGGGTATGGCTGTCAATGCAGCCAGCATGGGGTTTGGGAGGCCACTCAGCAAATACCAGGTCCCTGTCAAGAGGCAGAAGTGGCTGTGTCTGGGAATATAGCAGCTGAGCAGGGGCGGGGGGCAATGTAAGGGATTAAGCTGGGGATTTGGCCTCCTGGGTTTGAATAATGGAATCCAAACTTTATCACTTGTGATATCATTAGGAAAATAGTGACTCTTGCCTAGACTCAATGCTTTTATCTGTGAGCAAATCACAAAGTACATCCCTATCCACTCCCAGCATTCTTGTGAGAATCAAATGAGGTAACAAGGGCATATGTATTGTCCCTCCTTGGACTATATTGTGATGTGGTTCCCAGACCATCAGCACCAGCCTTACCTGGGTGTCTGTTAGAAATGCAGACTCTCAGGCCCCATCTCAGATATCTTGAATGACAGACTCATTTAAACCACAACACCCAGGTATCAGATAAAGTTTAAGCTGTAAAGACAAACAATTACCAGAGATTTTTAGTTCTCTAAGCACTTTTTTTTTTATCCTATGGAGCTGCTCAAGGGAAGGAAACGTGTTTTATTTCTCTCCTCTGCAGTTAACCCTAATTGATCATAAGTAATGCTGAATGAATAAATGCATTGAAATCTTCACCTGCATCGTCTTGCTTCTTAGCCTTGGTCAGAGTTCTTTACCCAGTGGCTTTCTGCTGTCATAGCAGGGGGCATCACAGTGACTGCAGCTGTCTCACACCCAGCTGATGCCAGCCACAGATGCAGGCATTTAGCCTGTGATTAAGGACACAGTAATCCACTTAATGTGGGTTGTGGGAGATATTTGGCAAGAACCAAGGTATTCAAGGGTTGGATTTTAGCTTCCAAAGATAATGTCTTTCCCAATTATTTAAAGCCCTCAGTAACTTGGATCACACCCAGATAGAAATAAGCCTTCTTCAGACAGAATCCTGTAAATGGGGCGCTTGCTCATTTTTACAGCAGAATCTTGACTCTAATATTTATGTCACAAGACAGGGAGGGGTGGTCCAGCCCAGATCCTACTGGAGCTGAGCCCAACTGAACTTACCACCTATAAAGGAGGAATGCTTTTTGCTTACTCGGTTTTACCACCGACTAACTTAATTAAAGAATTATTCTACCCCATCATTCAACAGGTCCTCTAGAGCCTGGCTAAAGCTTACTGCAGGGAGTACAGGAGCAGCCCCCGTTTGCAGCAAATAATTGCCAGATGGTGAGGATGGAATAAGAATCAGGAAATTACGGTGAGATCTGGGGAAGCACAGAGAATTAAGAGAGCAAGGCAGGCAAATTTGGAGGGGCAAAGGGGCTGGAGAGAGGCCTCCTGCAAGAAGGGACCAGCAGGCTGATAACTTGAAGGGTGAATGGGAGGTAAAGCTGAGATGGGAGTGCACAATAGCTAAGGAAGTGGAGCAGTGTATGATTTGGGCAGTTGGAGCCATCGTGTGTGGGCATCTGTGGGTATGCGTGTGGAGTGTGTGGAGAGAAGAGGCCCCGAATGTGAGAAGGGTGGGGCCTCACTGGGTACTGCCAGTCCTCCTAAGACATTTGCACTTTATCTCAAGGCCAACTGAGGATGTCCCAAAAGGTCAGGTGTTAGTGGGGCCTGATGCACTTTCCCAATCTTCTCCCTAGTGCACTAGAGGGTCCCTTCATTGGTGGAAGAAGATTGGTTTGGCAATTCTGCATGGCAACATGGCTCTCGTGTTCCCTGGTCTGAGCTGGAGCTGGGCACCTGCTCCTTCCTTTGCATCTGTTAATGCCCATTACAGAAGCATCCTCAGAGCTGCTTTATGTGCTTCTTCAAAGAACAGCACCATTAGCCCTTCATGTCTGTGGATGCCACATCTGTGGCTTCAACCAACCTGGGATAAAAAATATGCAGCAAAAAGAATTGCATCTCTACTGCATGTGGACAGATTTTATCTTGCCATGGTAGAACAACTATTTACATAGCATTGACATTGTACTAAGTAGTGTAAGTAATCTAGGCATGATTAAAATCATGGGAGGATTTGTATAAAAAATATGAAAATACTATGCCATTTTATATAGGAGATTTGAGTGTCCACAGATTTTGGTACCCTGGGGGATCCAGGAACGAATCCCCCATGGATACAAAGGGATGACGTTATTTCCAAACATATTGTGAATTGTCTGCTGCTGGTGGCTCTGCTTCCAGTCCCTCTGAGGGGAGCCTTCTTCCCTGTGGTCTCTTTCCTTGGGCTTGTCCTGGCTGGTGGGCTAAGTGAGGTGCTGCCTGCTTAGCTCCCCAGCTGAAAACAGCTGTCCACTGGGCCTCTCCAGCAGCGTCCCATCGGCCACACATGGCAACAAGTCTGCTCGCTCCTGTGTGATCACTTTATGCCTGCTAACGCGCCAGCCTTCCTTTAAGCTCTCACTAATCAAAGGCTTTTGAGAGGCCGTGTGGCGTGGCGATCAGACCACAGGACTGAGGGTCAGAAATGCCGGCCTGAACTGTGGCCCCTACCCGCCCTTGTCGTGGGACCTCAGTGAGGCATCTGAATTGGGGCTTCAGCTTCCACAGCTATGAAACAAGGGCAATGAGAGCTCCTGCCCTGTCCATTGGCAGCGTGGTGCTGGGATCAAACAAGATGGTACCTGGGAAAGTGCTTTGTGAAGTCCTATGAAAGAGGGTTTTCATTAGCACCGTGGGCGCTGCTGCGGCTGCTCCTGGCCTCTTAGCCCCTTTCTGGCGCAGAGGCAGGTAGGAGCCAGGAGCTGCATATTTCTCTCCTTCCACAGCTAATCACTGCTTCCTGTCTGAGGCTTTCAAATTAGGCTTCATTTTATTCCTACGCTCAGTCACTTAATGGCCAACCCAACTAGAGCCCATTCGCCCAAATGTAAACATTATTTTAATCCATAATTGTGGAGACCAAATAATTCCAAATGATTTTTGGTGACACAGCCCACTTTGAAGTGCTTTTTTTTTTTTTTTTTTTTTTTTTCCGGTGGACCTGTGGAAGGCAAACATGCCCAATTTACTCCCCTTGTATGTAATTATCTGCCGGAGCTTCTTGTTGGCATTTTCTGAAATGTTAATGGAACAAGGCATTAAATTCCAGTTCATTTGAATTCCTGTTGGAAAAAAAAAAAGTTTCTCAGGGCATCTTTTAAAATAGGTAGGTAGATAGATAAAGAGGAAGAGCAAGTTACTGTCAGCTCTTCAAATAACTGTGGCTCAAAGGGCAGGTGACAGGTTTAAAGCATTGTCATGGAGGTGGAATTTAGAGATTTTCAAACGCTCAGAGTACTTTATCCTTGAGAAGAATCCTCACTACCCTTCTTCCAGTCTGTGGTACCCGGTGAGAATTCCTTTCCTGGAGACAGCAGACTGTGTTAGGATCCCAGGCGTCACATCTGGGCTGCTTTAAAGATCCTTCAGGAAAGATGGTCACATCCTCCTGCAGCCTCCCTGGGCCTCCTCCCACCACCTACAGATGATGCTTCTTTCTCTTTGCCTCCTAGGAGCACCCATTTTTTTAAACTCATTATCCTCCTTTTATTGGACTTTCTTGGTTTCCTTGTTTGAGAAAAAGATCCCCTCCCCGCAATGTTCCATGAGCTCTCCAAGGACAGGGACCAGGCCTCATTCACTTTGGCACATCTTTGACTATTTCTAGCCAGAAAATATTAGAGGCAACAGTCTCCTGACGCACCTGTCTGATTTCCCTTTGCCCATCTCTGTTGCAATGGCCAGGGAGTCTGGGGTGTGAGTCAGATCATCTTTCCCTGCTCAGCACCTTCTGAAGGCTTTTCCTGTCTCAGAGTCAGTCCAGACTCCTCACCCTAGGAGCCCTTTACCACCCTGACCCCACCAGCTCTGGCCACAGTCCCCTCACAGCTCAGGTTCAGCCACCAGGGAACCACTGTGTCTGTCTGCACGGATCCTACCTTCTCACACAACATCAGCCTCTGACGTACTTGCTGTGCTAGGTACTTAATCATTACTCTCTGAATCACCAACAAACCTCACACTGCCTGTGCCATAGTTGTTATTATCATTCCCTTTTACAGATGAGAAAACTGAGACTTGAAAAAGAAAGAAAATTTGCTCCAGGCCAAAGAGTTACAGGCAGTGAAAGGGCAATAAACAGGCCTTGGGACTCCAGAGCCTGAGATTTTTGTCAGCCATGTTATGTTGAAGAAGAAGAAGGTGTGTTTTTCTCACTGACAGTGCTTAGGTCCAGCTCAGAAGATGGGATGACACCTGAATTTATAAAAAAGTGTCTTCTGAATGCCCATCCAATGCTGGTGCTCTGAGAAGCTCAAGCAGCACTGTTAGTTGCAGGATCCCAAGAAGGTTGCTCTAGACAGGTGCAGTTTTAATTAAATTCTAGAGGATAAAGTGGATAGGTACAGGTGAAAAGAGAAGAAAAGGCTGCTCTGAGCAAGGGAAAAATCACCAGAGCACGTCTGGGAGAAGAGAAGGCCCAGGCATATCTGTGTGTAGGGAAAAGGGAAGGATACTTTAGTCCAAAGCAGAGAATCTTTGGAGTGTTGTGGATGTAGGGAAAGGGATAGAAAGATGAGGCCAGTTCCCAAAGGCTCCCCAAAGCCAGGCTGAGGAGCAGGATGACATCCGAGGGACAGTCTCAAAGATGCTGATGACATTTCAGCAGAGAGGTGGTCTGATTCCAGCGTTCCTTAGGAAAAAAATAATTCAGCGAGGGCTGAACAGGGAAAGGAGGTAAGTCTGGAACATCCAGTAAATAAACTTTTGCAACAGTCCTGATACAAGACCAAAGAAGTTGCTGTGCAACCATAAAGCTAAAGACTGGCCCCGCAGCATTTCAATCCACCTGCAACTGTGATTTCCTCTTTAATGGCACTGATGATCTTACTGTTATTGATGTCTGGGGACCACAGAGGCATTTTAGAGACCCCCCTACCCCCACACAGCCATTGGCAATGTGTAGCACTTAGAGAGCTCTTGGCCCTGGCCCTGGCCCTGGCCCTTTAGCCCTGGTAGAATGGGTGACTCGCTGCAGTTTCTGGGTGATTATCACATTTGTCATGCCACATGACCCGTTCATCTGATCCATCCAACCAAATGGGAGTTTTAGCATAGAGCTATTCTTCCACGATACCAGCATGCCTACCATGTGCCAAGTGCTGTGGGTGACACTGGGGTCACAGCTTGTTCATCTCCACCCTCCTGATGAGACAATCAAGTGAGGTTGCCATTAATCACTGCTTCCGCCTTTGGGAAACTCTGCGTGTGTATTAAATACCTCACTTAAAAGCAAGGCGAGAGACAGGGATGGCTGAGCATCCGGACCAGGTCTATGTGAGTCAGTTCACATAATAGCCCTAGAAGATCCCTCTCAGGTCTGATTCGAACTTCACCTGACCTTTGCGTCTTGCACAGAAACTCAACCTGTTCAAAACAAGCCAGAGGCCTTCATGACCCTTAGCCACAAAGAAAAGGAATTAGAACATTCGATGTGAGGATTCAAATAAAGGAGACCTTAGTCAAAGCAAAAAGCAAACACTATGGAGGACTTAATGGAACCCAGTCAAAATCAGAGAAAACTTATCGTTTAGCATTCATTCAATCATTCACTTATTCTGAATTTTAGAATCACCCACTTACTATGTGTTTACCTGACTGTTGAACAAATTTTAAGCTCTTTTTGGGGAGAGAAAGCATCTTGTCTATCAGCCTGCTGTCAGGGCTACTATGGAGCATGGTGACTAAATGTCCAGCACAGGACACTCAGTTGAATGAGTGGGGTTGGAAGCCAGCCTCTGTTCTGCTGACTGGAGGAACAGTCAGGATGAACAGGGACTTCTTCCAATTAGGACAAAGGTGCTCTCTGTTTGCTCAGCTGTGCAACTGAGAAACTGTATGCACGTTTTTGATTGGTCGTCTTGAAGCGGGCATTTGCTAATGAGCACAAGTGTGCTCTTTGTGCTCAGAGTGGATATATGTATTATGGGACCATCACAATCACATTCGAACACTGATTTTTTTCTAGGTAACATTTATTGGGCACTGACTGTGTGCAAGGTGCGGTGTTCAGTTGGTTCCAGTAATGCCCACACTTCTACTCCCATCCAAACCCTTCTCCTCCTGCACAACCTATCCAGACATCACTTCCTGGAAGCCTCCTGTCCCTACCCAGACTGCAGGAGGTGGCTCTCTCTGAGCATAGGTCTTTATTTTGACTAAACGTAAGTTGCTTAGTTATATGACTATTTCCCTATAGGACTGGAGTATTTTGCCCTCTTCATCTTTGTTTCCTTAGTAGGGCTTGGAATACAGTAGGTGTTTAATGCACGCTCACATCTGGAGAAGGTGACCCTCCCCCCATACCCATTACCTTTAGGAAAACTCTAAAATCTTTACATGGTTATTTTTTGCTTAATCATATGAGCATGTTTGCATGTGTGCATACATGTGTATTATAGACATAATGGAAGATTTCACATCAAACTTTTCAGATTTCTTTTAGGGAATGGGATAAGCAGATGGACACTGTTTGAGGACTGTTGTGTATTACTGACCAAGTTGTGTACTACACAATTCTTCGGGACCAGTCTTTCAGAAAAGTCTGCCCTTCATAATCCCAAGAATAATGACAACAGAGATATCATGAGACTTTAAATGATTTCTACTTTCTTTTCAGAGTTTTTCTATATTTCTTCTGCCCTGAGTGGATGGGTAAGATTTGTCTACTAAAAATTGTTAAAACTGTCAGAAATTAAAATCATGTACAGTTTGAGAAATACTGAAATGCATAAAGAAGAAAATAAATAACTCACATTTTATCAACCAGAGAAAACTACAATTATCATTTTACCTCATAGTTTGGTTTCTAAATTTCTAATTTTGAAAATAATTTTTGTTCTTTGCATAATTTTGGATAATAGAATATGAAGAAGAAAATAAGTCATGTCTAACTCAGCACTCAGAGATGAACTGTTAACACTTTGTGCATTTTCTTCCAGACTTTTTCTATATTATTTACAATCATAGCTCTCATTTGGTGCTTAATTTGAGCCAGGCAATGTGCTAGGTACTTGCCAGACATTATCTCATTTAATTCCCATGTCAGCCTCATCTCACAGAAGATGCAAACCCAAAGGTTAAATAAAGCACTTAGATGAGCTGTTCAGCAAACTTTTTCCCTGGCTCCAAAGCTGCCACTCTTAATGATCGCACTGTACTCCTCAAGGTCACGTGTATGGTTGTCTGGGCACACACAAAGGTTTGCGTCCACACAGACACATGGGCTGTGATTACTCCATATCTTCCATTTTGTCATTTTTTTAACTTTATATTAATATATTAATATAATAACACCCCTTTCCACTGTAGAAACGGGGCAGAATACTTCCTACTGCTTGGCAGTCATTTCTGGATTTTGTGGGACTTTGATGTCATGCAAAACCACTGTGAGAAAATGGTTTGGCAAACTTTTTTTTTCCAAGTTAAATTTTAAGTAAATTGATCTTAAATGTTGACTCTTCACAGACCACCAGCCTTTGCTATCAGGCTTTCCAGGCCTCCCGCATGCCCAGGTCTCATGATCTCCCCAAAGGGGCTTCTCTCTGCCCCTTTCCTCATCTACCTCTGCCTCCTCCTCTTGACGGGAGGAGGATAAGCTGGGCACAGTGGCCTCATTTGTCCTCAGAAGCTGTTGGAGGAAGCCCACTGCCCAGTGGCTAGATGCTAGGACACAACTCACGCAGTCTCAAAGGCATTCTCGCTTGTGTGTGTGATGTGAGCAGCACCAGTGGCTGAGAAGCCATCTTCCAAATCAAAAACCTAATGGGTAGGTAAAGCAATCTGGATAGTAATGGATCTCTAGCAAGGGTTACAGTGAGAATTGAGGACAGAGAGCGCCCAACTTTCAATGGAAATGAAACGGCTCACATCCAGGTCAGGACAGGTCACTGCAGATGTCTTAGCTCCAATGTGCTAATTCTGTGCACTGTGAATTTCCAAGGGACCCAGGGTCTGTATTGCTTCCCACACTGACTTAACGGAGAACTCACTCGGGTGGGGGTAGCTTTGTCTGGAGTGCTCTGCAGTTCACAGTTTGAGACATGCCAGTCTATGAGTCTTCTGCATAATGTTAATTGGACAACTTAATTTCATAAATAAGTAAGTGATTTTTGACTATTCAAAGCATAGGATCTTCTTAGAAGCACAGAATCTGCCTGCCTCCCCATCTTCAAATCCATGGATTCGAAATGTGCTTTTTTTCATGTATTCCAAGGACACACACAGGCACATCTCTCCAAGACAGATGCAGGACATAAAAGGTGTTAATAAATGGAAGTCACTATCCACATCTTATTCACTCTCATTCGGTGTGCTTCCTGAATGCACTGAAGGTAATGCACAGTGAGTGCAGGAAATAGCAAATGAATTTGAATCTGGTGCTTTCTCAGTCTGAAGGCCAATGGAACGTGGGCTCTGTGGGCAGCATATTGCAGTGTGGGCTTAACGAGGACCCCGAACAACGGGGAGCCCCAGGTTCCTCCTAGGTCCTTGCTCTTTTCCTTTTTAGGAGAGGGTTCAGTCCCCTCTCATGGCCACAGTTGGAACCTGAGCAACATGCAGCCACATCCCATTAGCTAATAGCGCTGGGCCGCAAGGCCCCTGGAGAGCAGCTTCAGCGGGGACACACACAGCTCAAGTCCCTCTAATGGCCCAGTCAGCTGTCAGGGCTGTAAACACATTTCTTCCCATTCAGTGCCGTTTGGCCCTCTCTGTGACCTCTCACGGCTCCGGGACCCTGGCCACGTGGCCCAGATGGCATAATCTGTCAGGCCAAAGCAGGTGACAGTTAGACTTGCTGTTAGGTAATCAGTGACTATAATTAGCCAGGGTGGAAGTGATAATGGGACCAACTGCAGGGCTGGGGGAAGGGAAGGGATGGGCTTGGGGGAAGCTCTGGAGGGGTGGGCTGCCAGCAAGGGAGAGGGGCTGGCTTCCTCCCTCCCTTTCACCCTCCCCTTCCCTTTCTCTCACTCTAACATTATGTTGTCTAGCACGTGGAGTGTGCATGGACTGGGGCTTCATCCTCAATGAGGAAGGTCAGGGCTGAGCACTGGTAATTCAGTAAGTGAGCTGTTTGGCAGCTGACCAAATTTATTTCAGGAGCTGTTTGAGAAGCCTGTGGTTCGGTTTTTATAATTAGTTGGCTACAAGGACCTTGTGAGAGCAAAGATGGGGGAGTGTTCTAGGGGTTTAGACTTGATTCTTGGGGGTCAGACATACTGGCACTCACATCCTGGGCTATCATTCTCCCTGTGCCTCTGATAGCAGTGTATCCCAAACCCACTTCCTGGGCACACTGCTGGGGTCAAGTACATACTACCATCGATACTGCCCCAAAGATACCTGACTGAAAGTAGGTGCTTCTGAGAGCATCACTTTCCCCCATCTTGATAAGTATGATGCGGTACATGAGATCACTACAACAGAACCAGGCGCCCAAGACATCGCCCAGCACAGGTCTCACTGAGGATAGAAGGAACTGGGTTATGTTCATCAAGGAGGACAACAAGTGAAGTTGGCTTTGTTTATGAGTCACATCAGGAGGAGAGGGTTTCCTTCCTTTTCTGAATCAAAGTGCAAGAGATGGGAAGGGCAGGCAAGCAGTAAACTCTGAAGCTTGTGTGTGTGCTGCCATGCTAGTCATTGCTAGCCGTCCCGATATACAGTGCACTGTGGGGACTCCCTGGGAACGTTTTGAAAGCTTCTGCACTTTTAGTGAGTTGGAAGTCTAAATGAAAACTTCTGTACTTGTATAATATCCTCCCTGGTCCCCAGAACCATTTATTGAATTCTTTTATTTCTACATGTATACATGTATGTGTGTTTGTGTTCATGTATGTATCTATTCATTCCTTAAGAGGAAAGGAGATTAAAAAAAAAAAAAACAACAACAACAGCAACACCTATAATGCCAGAAATAATCACTTAGCAATTTGGTAAATGGTACCTTTTTCCAGATCCATTTAGACTCAGATACTCTTTTTATTCAGAATGGGTCATATTTGTTTACTTGGAACATAACTTCCCTCCACTTAGTATGTAAAATTTTATTGTATATCAGTAGATATATTTCTATAACAATTTTTTCTATGATAGTTTATCTACTCAATATACAAAGAGTTTTTCTCCCAATCTATTTTACTACTACCCTTTTGCACTTGAGATGAATTACGTAGCCTAAAATGTACCCTTTTAAAGTGTTAAGTTCAGTGGTTTTTAATGTATTTATGAGGTTGGGCAATTATTACTATTACTTCTAGAACATTTCCATCTCCCTCAAAAGAAATCTCATATCTACCTGCAGTCACTGTGTTTCCCCTGCCCACTGAAGCTCCTCACTAATAGTCACCAGAGTTCTGTTGCGATGCCACAAGTTATTGGCCCAACTCCTCACTTCAATATGTGAGTTGCTTACAACCATCTATGATTTCAGAGGCTACTGTAATGATCAGTCTGTGAAATTCTGATCCAATTAAGTTATACTTTTTATCTATGTCAGAGTTAATACACACATGGCTGTTTTCATCTGAAAAAGAGTGTTACATTTTTAAATGATGTGGTTTGGGCAAAATTTAGAATTGAAACAAATCTCTAAAATTTGCAGAATTTTTAAACATTGTTTGGGGATTTTCCAAGGAAAAGACCCTAAAAGACTTAACAGATAATGAATGTGGTCACTGCAAAATTGCTTTTGCAAATACTGCCTGTGGAGTTTTCCAGACGATGGAAATTATGAAATTATATTGCTCTACAGTTGCACAGTAGAGGTTAATTCCTAACTCCTCCCCTTGAGTGACAGTCATAATTGTGTTCTGTGTGTGAACAGCATGAAGATCAGTTTTGTTCATAGTTTCTAAGATTGATTTGCAAATTTTGATTTAAAAAAAGAGATCCTAGTCTGATATAAAAGCAATCTGGTAATATTTAAGAATCCTGCATGACTTGCATATACAGACCACATTTAAACATTCATTCCAATAACAATAATAATTATTATCGTAATACTTCATGTGAATTAGGAAACTATGAAATAAGGCCCAGGTGTTAATGCTGGGTGTTTTTTGTGCATTATTTCATCAAACAGCCTTGAGAAATCATCTATTGGGTCATTTATAAAATTGAGGTCAGAAGTTATATGTGACATAAATGAGAGTCAAGCAACAGGCCATTTGTGGAGTTGATTTGGCACATCTCTTGTCTGAAAATGTCTCCCTTCCTAGTGCAGATTCACTCCTACAGGCTACTCACCCCACCTCAATCTCTATCTGAGGTTCCACATCTGGAAACCAGAGTCCAGACCCCTGTACCTTAGTGAAGAAGAGAGGTCTGAATTTTTATTCTGCTACTTGGCAAGTTAATTGGCCACTTTTGAGCTTTTTTCCTTGTGAGACAAATATCCATTATTGTTCATTTTGCAGATGTGGAAAACAGAGAACAACAACAACAACAACAAAGCCATGTTCAAGGCCACACAGATCTGAAATGTGTAGAACTTGGGAAAACAGCATCTTAATCAAGAGTCTGGCCACTAGCTGGTGGAGAGCATTGGTCAAGTTCCTTAATTCCTCCGTCTCTGTGTGTTTTCATCTGTAAAATGGAGAAATAACCAGACCTGCCTAAAAATCCTTGCTGTGGCAAGGATTACTGATGCTTATAAAGTGCTTGGAAGAACGCCCGGCACATAGTATGAGCTCAATAAATGTCAACCTTAAAACAAAATAAGAATGGCTATGGTTTGTCAGCTTTGAAAGCTTGTTTTCTTCCTGCTGCTCCCTGATACCTTACAAGGATCAGGGAATTGAATTCCTGTTTGGACACCCCCGCCCCGCCTCTAAGACATCCAGAAGCATGGCCTAGGGAGGAAGCACACACACTCACACACAAGCCTAGCTACTTTTAATAGCTGGTAAGAGCCAGAGAAAATCCAATTACAGATGAATCGATCCATTAAAAAGAAAGGGGGAGAATAAAAGAAAGAATGTTGGAGAGACAGAACCAAATTACAGCCGGATAATAGAATTAAGGGTCTGTAGAACAAACTGGGAAAAATAACAAAGGGATCCGGGGTTGGGGGCTCCTTCATGGCTCTCTGATGATTTGATTCTCTGGGCAGTGAGACTCCAGAGTGGGCGGTGTAGGGCCATAAGAAGTGAGCAGATCAGGAAGAGCCGGAATTGTGTTTGGCAAATTATATTGTACAAAAAAGCGAACCACCACCGTCACCCCCACGTGTGGTCTCTGGAAAGAGGGTTGCATCTGGGTTAAAGAGAGGCTTGCAGCCAAGGATGGGAGCAGAGAGAGCACCCAGGTTTTTGGTCTGCCTTGCTTCGTGGTTTTTCTCTTTCCTAAGAAATTCCCGGGGCTTTCAAAGAAACATCTCACTGTTAAACAGCATTGCTTTCTCGCATGCAAACACTGAGAACAACACCAGCACTTTTAAGTTTATTTATTTTCTATTTCGGGGGAGGGGGGAAGAGAGGAAGGTGGGGCTGTTAATCCGGCAACAACCTCTACAGCTGTGCCTATTATTGGTGGGTTCTAGAATAACATCCGTTGCGGTGTATTTATGGAAAGGCCTCCTTAACTAGGCCACATAAAGAGCCAGCGCATCTATAAATAAATTAAGGAGGCTGCGAGGCGCGGGCGGCTGCCCCTCTCCAGGCCCTGCCGCGCAGCTGTCGTCTTTGTGCGCGGCTTCCCAGCTCCATTGTCCACGCCCGCGCACCCGGGCGGGGGCGGCGCGTGCGCGGCGGGCGCACCTTGGCCAGCGGCGTCTGGGGCTGCGCTCCAGTGGGGAGGCTGTGCTGCTCCGCGGCTGTGGGCTGGCCTTGCTGGGCGCGGAGGTTCCGGCCCCTGACTCGGCCCTCGCAGGTGACCAGCCTGCGGTCACCTCCTGGGAGCCAGCTGCACCAGCCTGGGCTCAGGCCGGGCTGACAGATGGTGGTGTTGAGAAGTGCGTAGGGGAGGGCGGGGTGATGGGAGGACAGCGCGGGACACAAGAACAAGGAAATCACCCTGAATATGTGAGACGGAACAGGCCAAAGGTGGGGGCGATGTGTAAGAACCAGGGAAACTTCTCCCCCCAGCCTGGGAGCCCAGTCTTTTCTTTCCATCCTTCTGCCAGTCTTCGCTCTTGGGGTCAGGCATAGAGGATCCCGAGTTTTAGCAGGTGTTTTGCTGGGTACTCAGAGGGGAGACTTAAAAATAAATAATAAGTAAAATAAAATCGTAAAATTGGCACCCCTTTCCACTGTAGAAACGGGTCAGAGAACTTCCTGCAGCTTGGCAGGCATTTCTGGATTTTGTGGGACTTCTATCTTGAAAAGGACTGCACTACTCAAAGCAGGACCCTTGGACCTGCAAAGGCAGTATGTCCTGGTTCTAAAAGTGGATTCTCAGGCCCCAGGACCCACTGAAGCAGAACCTGCCCTTTCACAAGATCCCCTGTGGGTTTCTAGGTACATTCCCTTTGAAAAGCTCTGGCCTGCCATACTGGAGGTTATTAACTCTGGTTGCACATGAAGATCACCTGGAGTTAGGGGTTGCTCTGTATCCTTGCCAATGATGGTGACGCTCTAAGTCCCAGTGCCTGTGAATATGACCTTATATGGAAGTATGGTCTTTATAGATGATCAAATTCAAATTAAGTCAGGAGGGTGAGCTAAAGTAGCATGACTATGTGCATATCAGAGAGACAGACAAACATGCAGAGAATGTCATGTGGAGATGAAATCAGAGGTGGCAGTGGTGTATATAGAAGCCATGGAATTTCAGAGGTTTCTAGCTATCACCAGGTGCTAGGAGAGAGGCACAGGTTCTCTCCCAGGACCTTCAGAAGGAACCACCTTGCCAGCACCTTGATCTGGACTTCTAGCTTCCAGAATTCAACAGAAAAACAAAACAAGCAAGCAAAAAATAAACACCGTTGTTTAAGCCACCAGATTGGTAAGATTATGAACTTTTTATTCTGGCAGCTCTAGCTAACCGAAACACCCAGATATTTCCAAGAACAAGCCAGGTGTCTGAACTTTATCTGAAACGTTTGCCATCAGAGTACATAGGGGTGTGACCCATGGACCTGCATTTTCTACATGTCCCTTGGGCAACCTGAAGTGGTTGGGCATGTGGGATCCAGACCTCATCTACTCCATCATCCAGGGCCCTTACTAAGAGAGAGCATACCAGTCTGCTTGGAAACTACCAGCGATGGGACAGCTAGATGCATCATGGAAAGTTTTAATTGTTTATAGAAATTTTTTTTAAAGATAAAATCCCCTGTGATTTTCTCCATTAGAAAGGAGGATACTGAGGTCTCAAGGTGTTTAGTGACTCACCCAAACCAGTCACTACAGGACTGACTGTGGATCTGAATCCAGGTAGTTGTCAGAATTTATTTGACTGACCATTTAAAATATCCAGACCGCCCAACAGTTTACAAAAAACATCTCAGTGGTGAAAACAGGCTTCCTTTGGTGCTGGGAGAGGGACAGCCAGAAGAGGGCCATGAGGTTGGGGCTCTGGGATTTGCCCTGTGTGTGTACAGAACCTAAATGAGCTGGAAGGGGGAGGCTAGAGGATAAATTCATTTCTTGTTTAAGTGCCTGCTCCTGACCCTGGAGCCTTAAATGGTCCCAGGCAGGTCTCGCTTGCTCCATGGCTCCTGTGTTCACACCTGTGCAATGGGATAATAGGCTCTGCCCTTCCTATATTAGAGCAGTCTGGAGGGTCTCCAGTGCGATGGCAGATGGGAATATGCCCCAGGGACCAAGTTCAGTGATTACTACTTGACATGAGGAGAGAACTTAAACTGTTTTCATGAGACGACTTTTCACCAGGGCAACTCTGGCCACTCCTCCTCCCAACCCACAGCTTTGATTTCTGCTTAATTTCTACCAGGCTTCCAAGCTTAAGTGGAAGTGGGAAGCATTGGGAGGATTAGGTAGGGAGAGACCAGTCAATCCAGTCCTCTACTCCCCTCCTTCCAGGGCACACCCACAATGGACTGTGTGTCCCCCCTTCCAATAGAGAGCCCCTGAGCCTCATTTGCTTGGGAGAAGGGCTTTCCATTTCCTTTATCTTTTAGAAATTTAGATTCCCATTCCTCATCTATCTCATCTATTAAAAGGAAGGATTTGACTTATTCAGGTTTCAAAAGTCCTGATATTGTTTTGATTCCCACTCTGAGGTTTTTTGTTTGTTTGTTTGTTTTTTTTTTTATTGATTTCTGTATCCATTCATTCTACCGACTCCCCTTGGAGTGAGCTCTGTTCCAGACGCTGTGGGCGCTGGCAATACGGAACGGATGAACATGCTTTCCTGTGCTCTGGGAGGTTCCAAGAAATCATGAATGGTGTGACTCTACTTTGTGTACAACCAGAGAAATGAAAAATTGTGCTTCATTTGTGTACTATGAATTGAAATCCGTTCTGCTGTCATGTATAACAAATTAGAAGAAATAAATAATTTTTAAAAAAATTAAATTAAAAAAAAAAAAGAAATGCTAAGAGCTGCACATAGTTCATGGTGGTTTTCAAGGCTGTTGTTCTCACAGGTCTCACAGCTGCCTTCTCCCTCCCCTTGCGGTGTGGGGGGTGCTCTTATTCCTGGCCATGTGACCTTGGGCAGTTCACAGCATCTCAATAAATATCAGCCAGTCACTATTCTAAGAGCTTCCTTTATGTCAATTGTTGACAACTGTAGGGTGTAAATATTATTAGTGTCTCTGTTTTGGAGATGAGGGAACATAGGCACAGAGAAGTTAGCTTATTTGCCACACATCACAAAACTCATTGCAGAACCAAGAATGAAGTCCAGACTCTTTGACTTCTTATTACAGGTCCATGTTAACCTGTCTCCCTAAGTTGTCCCCTGTGTCAACCTTGTGATCTAACACAGCTATTCAGATTAATGCATGGAGGAGGAGGAGTGGGGGAGTAGGGGAGGGCAAGAGGGCAGGAGGAGGAAGGAGAGGAGGGGAGAAGTGGAGAGAAGGGGGAAGAAGAACAGCAAATTCATTTTTTTGGTAAAGACATCTGAAATCCTTCATGGGTCTTCCCTTTTCAAAACTGCACACATAGCACAAATTTTCTGTATTAGGAGAAAATCAATGGAAGATGTTGAGAAAATGTAAAGGATGAAGTTTTTCCCAATTAAGGGATTTGGGGAAAGAAAACTTTGAATGCTTAGTATATAAGAGACCTTGCATTGAATACTCTCATATGAGCAATCTACTCTATATGAGAGAAAGAGAGAGAGAGCGTGTTAGAGTTATATATAGATGATATGATCCCACACAGTTCAGAGGTAGTACTGTCCCAGTTTTATAGATGAAAAAATGAAGGCTCAGAGAGGTGACGGTGACGTGCCTACAAGGTTGGCAAGTGGCAGAGCCTGGGTTTTAAGAAAGAGCTGTCTGATTCCAAACCAGCACTCTCCTTACACATCTCTGGGCTCTTGGGCAGACAGGAATCAGCAGTTCTCTGCAGTTAGAATTCATCTGTTTACCCTTCATCCTTCATTTATCAACGGTTCGTGGAGCAATTTCTGTGTGCTATTTATCTACAGATCATTCAACCAAAACAATCCCACAGTCTTTTCTGTCAGGAGCTGTAGTTTTAAATTATTGTATAATTATATCTTCTCTGACATACAAGATGTACCCAAGGAATCTTCACATTAAGGGTAAAGAAATCTGATACCCCAAGGGGAGGAATCACCTCACTTGCCCCCCTGGCTCTCTGTGTACAGCCTGAAGGTAGGTTGGCAAAGCCAGAGGAGCCTTTTGAACTTCAAGGTCTTGCAGGAGTAGGTAGGTCACAGAAAGAGATATTCCCAGTTCTCCTTGCTGCTTGGGCAGATTGGCTTCTCATTGTTTTGTTCTATGTTAGTAGTTCTAAGACATTGCATACGACAAATCAGAATGAAGATGATGTGTGTGAAGTTAAATTCAGAAAAAAATGCAAACAATGCAGTAAAGTTCAAGAATGACTAAAATTAAAGCCATTTCCCCCTTTCTTTTATAAGAGAGATATGTAAATTCAATTGAATTCCCTGTGCTGTGCTAGGAATCTTGTGCTGGGTCATTCAATTTAATCCTCCTGACTGCCCCTAGTGAATATATGAATATGAATATATTATTATAAAATAGAGATGCTGTTTTAGCCTATTTTGTGTTGCTATAGTGAAATGTCTGAGGCTGGGTATTT
This sequence comes from Spermophilus citellus, assembly GCF_964194105.1. Taxonomy (NCBI): domain Eukaryota; kingdom Metazoa; phylum Chordata; class Mammalia; order Rodentia; family Sciuridae; genus Spermophilus; species Spermophilus citellus. The sequence goes on along the minus strand of NC_138189.1, from coordinate 10,256,887 downwards.
TATATGTAAAAGAGGTTTATTTGGCTCTTGATTCTGGTGACTGAAATATCCAAATAGTGTGGTGTTGGTGTTCTGGTAAGGGCCGGTTGGCTACATCAAAACAGGGTGGGAAAGTAGAAAGAGAATTGGTCATGTGTAGAAAAGACTAAGAATATGGGGTGGCCCTGCTTTATTAATATCCCACTAACTCACTCCAGAGTACTGGTATTAACCCTGTCAGAACCCGACCCAGTTATCTGCCACTGGTCCCCACTGCCTGAAGTTTTCACCACCTCAACATCCCCCAGTGGAGACCGTATGTCCAGCACATGAACCATCCTGGGACGAACCACACCTGAACCCTAGCACACTGAATTATTTGAGATAATGCAAATAAGAAACCAAGTCCAGTACCAGGCTTGTAGTTGTTGTTCAAGGGTGGGCATTGTGGCTGGTGCTTGAAGTCCAGTTGGTGGTGTGGAATGTAAGTCCCAGAGAGATTCAGCAACTTACCTATGATCACACAGTGAAGGAGTGGTGGAGCAGGGATCCAGCCCAGACCTTTCTGGCCCCAAAAGTCACTCATATGCTTCCTATGGCACCTTGGTGCTACCAAATCATATTTTGCAGGGAGAGGGGGAGAAAGAACAAAGCACAACTTTTTATCTTTTTTTTTTTTTTTTAAGATCTGAAAGTCTGTTTCCCCAGGACCAACCCTGTCTGTGTTTTTTTTTTTTTTTTTAATCTATCTTTCCACTTCTAGTTATCTAGACTCACTAATAAAAGGCCACCATACAGTCCTTTATGACGTCCTGGCTCCACTCAAAGCCTTAAAGGTAACCTGTGAGAAACCAGAAGGCACCATCGCCCTGGGCTTCAGGTCTTTCTCAAGCCCAGAGCTAATGAGACTTCCCCTCCATGGTGACTCACAACCATCTCCCTCCCTGCCCCTTGGCCAACCAGGCTTATGACTCACCCTGGCTTCTGACCGTCTCAGAAGAACTACAAATTTGAGTTCAACCCTTCAAGGGCGAGAAGCACCACGGTTAACCCCTCTTCCTCCTCGTTGACCAAGGGGAACTCCACGTCCCTGGGGGTTCCCCCATCAGCTGGCAGCTCCATTTTTGCTCCCTCCCGAGGTCTTTAGTCAAGGGGACATCCCCAGGTCCAATGAGGTCAGGTTGAAAAAGCTTCAAGACCCAGACATTGGGTGAATTCTGGGGTTTTGCAAGAGAATTAGACCGAGGAAGCCAAGTCTTCTGTCAAGCCAAAGTTATCAGGGATCCTGGCAGGAGCAGGGGGCCCCTTGGTGTCTGTCATTGCCTGTGGTTTCAGGGCCAGTTATAATTAGCAAGATGGCTCATCCCCGAGGAAAGTGGAGAATGAGCCTCAGAACTGGTCCCCCTGCCTCCCTTCTGGCCTCCCTCCAGCTTGTCCATCATTATGTCATTCTCAGGCTTAAGATCTTTAATGACTTCCCTTTAACCTCTGTTTAACAAGAGGAAGAATATTTTATAGCTTAACTAAAAAGGAAAAAAAGAGAGAACACCTCTCCTCTCCTCCTGTGCCTCCGGCTTTCCCTCTCAACTGTCCCTGGTCCTCTGTGGCTTCGTTCAGCTGCTGTCTCTTCTGACTTGTCAGGCTGGGCTGCGTACCTACTCTGTGCCTCTGTTACACACCTTGGAATTCCTTTGAGACCAGTCCTCACTCACCTTCACCATACTCGAGCTTTGCATCTATTCATCCACCTTTGTAACCGTGCCTTGAGTTCCTCAAGGGACAGAGCCATGTTAGTGCTAGCAACATCGTAGGTGACTGAAACATGTCGCAAGGTGATTGGGAGTTTGCCTGTGCATTATTTTATGCTCTTGGAGATCCACTGGAAATTAGGGAAAGTCATTTCTCCCTCTTCCAGAAGGGTTAACTATTCTGTGCTGCTGAGATCTGAATTTTCTTTTTTTCCTAATGAAAGCAATAAATAGCCTTTTGGGGTTTTAGGGAGAAGGAATGGGCAGGGCCTTTCCCTACCCAACACATATATTTTTTTCCCATTTGAATTCACTTGAGTTATAGTCTAAAGTAGAAAGGGGCTTCTTCAACCAACTCAACCCCCTGGTGAATTGGTTGGATCTTTAGGGGTGGGTCAATGCGTGGCTAGGGGAATGTTTACTAAGTTGTTTTAGCTGAAAAGTGGGCTTCCAGAGGTTTTCTGGTGGCTTATTAGACCTGCTGTTGAGTGCAGTGGCCTCAGGAGCTCTGGCAAAGGCCCCTGCATCTGAGCTTTTGCAGAGGGGGGCATTTCTGCTGACATTACCATCTACTTTTTGATCCATGACAGCTGAGCAAGTCAGCACCAGGGACTGAAATTGAGAACTAAGGCTCATGTCTCCTCACCATTCCACTTTTTTTTTTTTTAATAGAGAGAGAGAGAATATTTTTCATATTTAATTTTTAGTTTTCGGTGGACACAACATCTTTATTTTATTTGTATGTGGTGCTGAGGATCGAACCCAGCGCCCTGTGCATGCCAGGCGAGCACACTACAACTTGAGCCACATCCCCAGCCCACCATCCCACTTTTTGTTTCACCCAACTGAACGAGGGTTCCCATTAAAAAGTGTGCCTAGGTCTGAACTTCCTTGATAGGCAAGTCTTTCTTGGAGTATTTCTATACACCAAAGAATCCCAGTGAACGAACGAGGCACACCACTAGTCTTGCAAGTGAATCAGAGGGAATGAGGGAGGTTTCCGTGACTTAATATAAAGAGTGTTGGCATTGGGCCTGCAGCGGCATGCCAGTCATGGCCCTTCCTTGTGGTGCTCACTTGTATCCCATGCAAAAGACCAGATGGTCACATGATCAGGATGATTTGGTATGTACTGAGGTAGAGGGGATCGCTGAGGGGACAGAAATCTAGCCAGGACTTGGGGAGGTAGGGAAGGTTTCCTGGAGCGGATGGTACTTGAACTGATCCTTAAAGGCGAACATTAATAGAGTCTATAATTAAAAACAAAATAAGAAGAGTGTGCCAAACACCAGGAGGCAGGTAGGGAGAGACAGAGAGGCGTGTTAGGAGACGGATGCTCACTGGCAAGTGAAACGTGTGATATTAATGGTGGGAGTTGAGAGTAGAGAGTTAAGACACAGAGCCAGGGTGCTCTGGACTTGATTTCAAGGATGATGGGCAGAAAACAAAGGGTTTCAGAAGGTCAAATTTCTGCTTGAGAAAGATACATTAATGAGTGCAATTAATTATGGAGTTATGATAGATAAACCCTGAATTCATTAATGCCATGCAAGATTATTTCTCAGAGGCATATGTTCTAGTTGGCAACAGAAAGACGTCTTCTCCGTGAAGTGACTCAGGGTCCCAGGTTGACACTGGCCTTACCATTTTCAAGACATGCCTTCCAAAGCTGTCTGGTGACCAGCGCTGAGCTAGCAGAGCAGGCAAGGGTTCAGAGAAGGGGTGTGCAGAAAGCTTTTAAGGATTAGGCCAGGAGGTGGGCACATGACCTCCATCTGCACTCCACTGTCTAGGACTCAGTAGGCCTAGTCACACGACACTGCTAACAGCAAGGGAGCCTGGGCAACGTGGCGGTAGGAGAAACACATAACTTCCTCTCTATCCTTTATTGTTCTTAGTTGGGAAAGATCCCTGTGGCAAAACATAATTAACAAGAAAAAATCAAACAAGGTTTTATCGACACACATGCCTCACATGTCCTTGGTAGATGTGTAAGGAACAGTGAGTGGACTGCAAAGAGGTGGCTTTGAATTCAGGTTTAAATGCCTTTGACCACTGAAACAGCACCCACAACCAAAAACTGAGGGCCTGTGGAAGATCAGTGATGGGGAGACTCCCAGTGCTATGGTTTGAATGTCCCTGCAGAACTCAAGTTGAAATTCAATTGGCACTATCATAATAAGAGGTGAGGACTTTGCGAGATGATTAGGTTATGGGGGATGCCATTTTGGATATGTTGAATTTGCAGTGTTTATGAGAAAAAGGGTCATCAGAGTACGGTCTGGGCTCAGAGAGAAGATAAAGGCCGTGAGCCGATTAGGGAAGATTAACAAGTATGGAGCCAAACAAATATGGTTTCTAGACTAAGAAGGAGAGGGAGAAAAAAACCCTGGAACAACAGATGGCAAGAAGGGAGAAGAAAAGGTAATTGTCCAAAGGATCCAGAACATAGACATAGAAGTATTCTGGAGAACATTCCTTATCTTTCTCCAGGATCTTGAGGGCAATGTACACGTGATTGTCCTTGCCAAGTGTCAGGAACCACTTTTTTGATGTTGGCAGAGCAACTCTCTGAAGGAACTTCGTGTTTAGTGGGGAAAATGCTTGGGTTGATCATGGATTACTTTTCCCCATATCCAGAGAATTTTTCTTTTCTTTTTAAACAGTTTTGGTTAATATATATTTTAATTTCACATTATAATTTTACACATTTATGGAGCACAGTGTGGCATTTTGATGCATGTATGCAATACATGTAATGATCTGGTCAGGATAATTGGAATACCTGTCACTTCAGACATACATCATTTCTTTGCACTGGGAACACTGAAAATCCTCCCTGTTAGCTATTTTGAAATGGCCAGTTCAATGTCGCTGGCCCTAGTTACCATCCTCCTTCTCTTATTCAACTGCATCCTGGTACCCCTTCACTATTTGCTCTCCAGCCCTCTCTGCCCTACACTCTTCTCAGGTTCTGGGAACCACCATTCTATTTCCCTGGAGATCAACTTTAGCTTTCATATCTAAGTGAGAACAAGCAGCATTTGTTTTTATGCCTGAAGTATTTCACTTAACATAATTTCATTCAGGATGCGGAAAATGACAGAATTTCATTCTTTTTTATGGTTGAATAATATCCCATTGTGAGTGTATACCTCATTTTCTTTATTCAGTCACTTACCAATGGACACGTAGGTTGATTCCACATCTTGGTCATTGTGAACAATGCTGCAACAAACACGTGAGTGTAATCATCTCTTTGAAATACTGAGTTCATTTCTTTAAATACATACCCAGTGGTGGGGCAGCTGGGTCATACGGTAGTTCTATTTCTAGTTCTTTTGAGGAATCTTCATGCTTCTTCCAAAATGGTTGAACTAATTTACATTCCCACCAACAGTGTCGGGAGTTCCCTTTTCTTCCCATCCTCTCCAGCATTGTTATTTTTTGTCCTTTTGCAGAATTCCTTTCCTCCCCTGGTGATGGGTGGCCAACAGAGACGTTTCCTTCCATGTGCCAAGAGTTCCACCCCTGCAAGCTCACTGTATTTGATGAGGAGTTTTGCCTTTTCTTCTTGGAACTAACAGGGGAAGGGAAAAGTCTGTCTGTGGAGGTAAGCAGGAGAAGGTGCTACCCAGGAGCTGATAGCCCTTCAGTTGGGAACTGTATTCTTCCTTTCTTTATTTAATGGGAACAATGATACCAGCTCAGTGTTGAGGTTAATCTGCATCAGTGAATGGAAGGTTGTTGATAGTAAATATCCCATGCTTCAAAATAAGAATGATAGTAATGTGGTGATGATGATGATGAAGAGGATGATAGCAGCTTACAAATAGATCACTCCAAGTGCTTTACAAATACAATCTCTATTAATCTCATAACAATGCTGTACCCTAGAACTCTCATTACCTAATTCCTTTGAATAGGTGAGAACATTGAGACAGAAGAGGCCTTGGGTTTGAAGGTGGGAGGAATTCTGGATGGCAACATTAGAACTAGCTCTGAACACATCCCTGAGGATGAACAACTCAGGGCATGGAAGACTTGGTAATTAGGAAAGCATCCATCTCCTGCTGAGCAGGGACCTAGAAACAGGGAATGGCTTGGGGTGATGACGTGCATGCACTTCCTTGGTGGGAGAAAAATGGAAGATATGTCACTCCTCCACATTTGCCCTGAAGTACAGAGAATACAGGCTTTCATTGAGTTAGGCTCCGGTTTACCTTCTTCTCTTCTTGGCTTCTCAAATCTCCTGGTGATTCCAAGAGGGGCAGAGTGATGAACACTGGGACTGGCCAAAGTCTAAAAGAGGTTTCCTTTACTTTCCATCCATCCCATAATATGCATGAGTAGTTTCATGCCTGCCTAGCCTCTATTTTCTTTCTTTGGATTTTTCTTAAAAATAACAACTAGATGTATAAACATATGTAACCACCTAGTATTTTTGATTTTTAATTATTTTTATTTTTATAATAAATTTACTTAATTGGCCACTTGTTTTTTTCTGTTGCTGAAAACTGAAGAAATTTAACTAGTAGGTATCCTCTTCTGCCTTGGTTTTTCCACCTATGAAGTGGGGATAATAAAACTTGCTGCTTACCCTCAGAGGTTGTGCAGATTAAAGCGGTATGTCAGTAAAACATTACTAGATGCTTGGATGAAAGTTGTTGTAGAACTACAAAGTCTTGTCCTTAATCCTGTCTGTACTTCCAAATGTCTTTCCTGACATATCATAAAGCAGCTTTTATCCTGAGAAGAGGTCCCTCCTGCTACTATCTCTGTGAACAGTCCCAGGATTGCACAACCTGCTTGCTGAGTTCCAGGCCCCCATTCAGATGAAAGTACAGCACTTCAGCCTGAGAAGGAGCTGCTCGATATACATTGTGGCCATTGTGCATTATTTAATGATAAGGATGTCAGCTTGGTTCCCTAGGTTGTCTGGTTTCTAGGGTTAAAGCTCACATTTCTGACCTCAAATCAAAATAACATGAAAAAAAAAACCCATCAAATTCAGGGCTGGGATTGTGGCTCATCGGTAGAGCACTTGCCTAGCATGGGTTCAATTCTCAGCACCACATAAAAATAAAGGCATTGTGTTGTGTCCATCTACAAAAAAGATTCATTCTCTCTCTCTTAAAAAAAACCCATCAAATTCAGGGCTGGGATTGTGGCTCATCGGTAGAGCACTTGCCTAGCATGGGTTCAATTCTCAGCACCACATAAAAATAAAGGCATTGTGTTGTGTCCATCTACAAAAAAGATTCATTCTCTCTCTCTTAAAAAAAACCCATCAATTTCAGAGAGAGAAGAGCTGCATCGTATTAGAGCATTTGACAATTAGAAAAGTATGTATCATGGTTAAAACTATAACACCTTCTGGGTTATAAGGTATTTTATAAACATCTATTATCTTCCTGGGAAAAGGATTTTACTTTTTTATACAGATATAAACCTTTATTTCACGTTTTTGTCATGATTCACTTTCTAATCAGACAGGTACTGGGTTTCGGAGTTTAAAATACCAAGAGGCTAGATGCTAGGTGTCTTCCAGGTAGGATCTCAGACACGGTCTCTCCGGGCTCAGGTGTTCCTGGGGTTCCTAAGCAGCACAGATCAGCACACCGCTTTGACTTAGAGCTGCCTCCTTTTTGGGGACTATCAGTCCTCATTTCATGCCAGATTTTTACTTGAGGCTACCTATTCTTCCAAAAGAGTTCATGACCATAAGTAATATACCATATGCTGAAGAAAACTCCCCTAAGATGGGCTGCATGATCAAAATATTTCCATCCCAGGATGGTTCTGGCTGGATCCATGGCAATAATGGCTTTTAGGGCATTCCCTGTTGTGAGCCCTGGGAGGAAGGTGATGGTGAGCTCTGCTTTCGGGATCTTAGTGCCGACCCCTGTGGGCACAATCATGATCATACCTGATGCACTGAGAGGAGGTCCGAATGTTTCTGTGGCAACTTGACAGACACTATTGACAAATTTAGAAACAGCTAGATATGCTGCCAGAACTGCTCTTGACTCAGAACATTCTCTGTGCTGGAGGAAAAGCTCCACAAAACATATATTTTCTGCCATGTGAACTAAGGAGAAATGGCCGAATGTGACAGCAATGTTGGAAAACAAAGGACCTTTGAGGCCGGATTGGTGTGAAGTATCTGATCATCCTCTGCTGTGGAGGAGGTTCTCTCTATAGACAGAGCACAAGGACATTTGTACCAATGATACCTGTCACAGTCCTTTGGCTATCACTTAAGGTATTCTACCACGGGTCAATCCCCTTTGTGAGGTCTCCTTCTTTTTGTGGTTTCATGCTATCAAACCAATCAACTTTTATGCCATCAAAATAACAGCGCCCCAGGACCCTCCTTACTAGAGTATCTGGAAATTGTTAACCACATGTGACTCCTCAGTTATTACTTCTAAAGGAACCGATTTTTATTTATAATTTGCAAATATTATCAATGCATACTCATCAGAGAAAATGTGGAAATGTGGAAGTGTAGGAAATACATCAGTATTTCAAAAACTCACTGACCTGCCATGACTGTTCATTACATTTTCACACATTCCATTTTCCTTTGGGTCATAATTATTTCACATTTGTTGATACATTTTCTTCTGTACTTTTTCTTTTTATATTATATTATAACTCTATCAGTTACCTATTGCCATTCCAACTCTCAGTAGATTACAATAATGACCATACATGATTGCATATGGGTTCAAGGGGTAGCTGAAAAGTTTCTTAGATACTCTTATGACTTGATCATGGGTCTGTCACCAGATGTTCTTGGCTGGCTCCCAGACTGGTTTAGGGGACTACAGAAGTACCACAGATGGCTTCTTAAGTCCAGGGTTGTTCACATGGAGAGAAAGACAGGGTGGGAGGCAGAGAATAGAAATGGTTTCATCCTCACTGCCACCTGTTGCCCATGCAACTTACAAGACCCACATGGATTCTAGGGTGGGGAAGTCGATTTTATCTCTGTGTGGGAAGGGGCTTCCAGGTCATTTGCAAAGGTCAGGGATGGAGGAGTAAAGAATTTCAGCTAGTTTTCCCCATCAATTGAGCACACTGTCAAGTACACTTGGGTGGTTTTCTAGACATTTGCAATGGCCGTATAGTATCACACTGAGTGATTCCATTGTGGTGGTTTGATTGTGCTCCCCAACGTTCCTGTGCTGAGACCCTAACTCCTCAGTGTGCCCTTTTGGGAGTGGACCCTAGTGAAAGGTGTTTGGTGGTGGAGGAGGAGTCCTCATGAGTGGATTGAAGCCTTTCTTGAGTGAGTTTTTGCTCTGGAGAGACTGGCTTAGTTACCCCAAGAGTGGGCTGCTGTAAAGCAAGGGCACCTCGTGTCCTTCCTCATCTGCATGCACGCTGTGACCTGCAGCAGCACAGGTCTCTGGCCATAAATCGAGTAGATTCCAGTGCCAAGATCTTGGCCCTCCCAGGTTTCAGAATCATGAGCCAAAATAAACTTCTTTCCTTATAAATTACCCACTCCTGGCTGCTGTGGTAATAACAGAAAATGGATTAAGACATTCATCATAGATAATCTGAAGCATTCCCAATATGAAGGCATTTAGGTTTTTCTATTTTATTTTTGATGGCCAAATTATATGGGACCATAGAAGTTAGTACTTTAAGGGTTTATAAATATTCCTATTGGTTTATTTTTTGTTGTTGTTGTTTAATTTCTTGCAAAGAATTTTCCAAAAGGCTGACACCAATTTAAGTTCACATCTGTGATCTATGAGGACTTATTTCACTGCCTTTCCACTAATATTAAGTACTGAAGAAATAATCTCTGCTGAAACAAATAAAGAACCTCTCCACAAGTCTTGTCAGTGTAGTTGGCATTTTATAAACTGCTGGTACAGAAAGAAAGGAAGGGAGCAGAGAGGAGTCCAGCAACAAGGCCAGCCTGCAGTCCACCAAGAGGCCCCTGTCCTGCTGTGTGGCCATCTCAGTTATTTGTGATGCTCCTCAGCGTGGACACTCTCTGGAGTCACGTGAGGAAATGCACTTTTCGTCTTTTACTTCACTGTGTCCCTAGACGATTTAATCACAGGATTCATTTTCTGCATCAATGTTAGAACAACTGTTTTGAGTGGATCAATTTCGGGGAAATGGCATCATGATAAAACATAGCTGTTCCTCAAGGTAAGAATTTCAGACTCTCTGGTAAGGCAGGGTGACTCAACAGAGCCCGGACTTCTGATCATTCCTACATCATACTAAACTTCATGAAAAAGAAATGAAACTTGTCAATGAAAATAGCCAGCTTCTCTCTCCTCCCAGTCCTTCTGTTTGCAGAGATGTGTTCATGAGCTTTTAGGCTTTGAGGGACACATTCTTTGCTGAAAACAGCATTGGGTTTTTGTTGTTGTTTTGTGTGTTTTTTTCCTCCTCCTAAAATCTCCCCAGCAGAACAAATTCTGGCCCCACACCTGGGGGGCTGGCCCTCATCAAGACTTCTCTGCTCCAAGTACGCTCTGCAGAGCAGCGCTGTCAACACCACCTCAGGCCTCCCACACCAGCAGAACCGAGTCTGCACTTTAACAAGATGTCCTGGTGGCTCCTGTGCACATTACGAGTCTGGAAGCCCTGCAGGGGCCACGTGGGCCATCTAAGGGTTGTGTCTCTTTCTCCTGCTACTTGGTCTTTCTGAAGTCTATTTCAGCCTCCACCATACACTAAAAAGAGTTACCTGGGCACATTCTGCTTTTAGTCCTTTCAAACTCTCATCCAAGCAAGGCCACAGCCCCATTCTCCTGGTTCCTTTGCACAGGTTAAACTCACTAGAGAAAATAAGGTGACCAAATCAAACAGCAACAGCAACAACCTCACCAAATACGGAGGCAGAGCAGCACGGCAAAATAAAGGGTAGGATTGAATCAAGCCTGGGAGGCAAACGCAGACCCTGCTCCTGCAGGAACCCTTGTGCCTGCCTGGGGATCTGAGTCACAAGCCTGGCTCCGTTCCTTACTCTGTCTTGGGGAACTTGCCCAAAGTGGCCTGCACAGTGGTCCAGGGCTCTGTCCTAGGGTCCTCTCTGTCCCGGCATTGGAGCCCGGGAGTTTCCAGCAGAGAGTTTCTCATAGTTCCCCCCATGGCCCTCGTAGGCATGAGAGAATGCCGATTACCCTGTGGCCAAGAACTGGAGGGATGGACCCTCAAGCCCATGCCTGCTCTGTCCACTTTCCCATGCTATTTTCCCAGATGTGTTCTAACAGGTGTCAATCAAAACCCTGAGCCTTCTTTAAAAGAGACCCTCCCTCAAGCCAACTTTCAGGGAAGTGGCTTGGTTGTGGCAGGCCTCACCAGGCCCTGGGTTTGACAGGCACATGCATCTGCAACATGGGGCCATTCTTAACAGCTGCTGGTCTAAGGGTCATTAAGCATAAAAACTCCTTGGGAGATAGGAAGTGAGGGTGGCAAGGGATGGAAGCCACTTGGCGTTATAAAGCCCTGATTATGGACTGTTCATTGAGTTCTCTTACTAAGAAAGCATTATCCAGAAATATTTAAGGGTAAGGATCACAAAGAGACATCCTTCTTGTGCCTCTTATTAGCTGTGTGAGCTTGGAAAAGTTACTGAACCTTTCTGTGCCATAATTTTCTCATCTGTAAAAGGAGGATCATGGTGACTCCTGTCTGTCAGAGCCAGAATTGGCTGCAAAGTTTGCAGAACCTACTGCTAAATAACAATGTGGTGTCCTTTTCACAGGTGAAGAATTTCAAGCTGGCGTTTCTGAGCTCAGAGTCCCTCAGACTGGACAGATGGCACCTATGAAGATAGTCCTCCTTAAAGTGAAGATCGTTGCCGTGCCCGGGAAATGCATTGTAGTTATAAATAAAAAAATGCAAAAAAAATGCATTGTAGTTATAAATAAAAAAATGCATTGTAGTTATAAATAAAAAAATGCATTGTAGTTATAAATAAAAAAATGCATTATAGTTATAAATAAAAAAATGCATTGTAGTTATAAATAAAGCCTCCACAGCTATGCAGTACTGTGGTGTTTAAGCAATGGAAGAACTCAGGCTCTGAACCATGGAAGCACTTACCTGCCAGGGCCAGGCAGCTGAGGGCTGAGTGTGACTAGGCCTCCACTGCCAAGAGGCAGATATTCTATAGAGAAGTGCCAGGGGGTGGGGGGGGGCTACTGTGTCCCTGTCCCACCTGAGGTGAAGGGGGGGTCAGGGATACATCCGTTCCTGTCTGTCAGAGGTCGGGAAAGAGAGTGTTGCAGGTCCCATTTATGTGACACCGACAGACATTTAATTGGGTCAAAGCAGGGCTGAGAGTAGTGGCCCAGGATCTGACTGCAGGGAGACCCCAGGAGCGTTTCCAGCTAATGAAGACCAAGTCCCATTTCTCAGGCCTCTGGTTTCCTAAGTCCTCGAGTGACCCCGTCATCCTGTCCGTCAACTTCTCCTAAGTCTCTCTAGATAGCTTCATATAGGTGTGCTCACACAGTTACCAGTGGAAAATCACATTGTCTAGTTGTAGGGTGGATTCAAGGAGGAAGGGGCTATCCGGTCAATGACCTTACCTTCTCCATCAAATCTCTGCCCAGCACTTCTCGGCAAGGGCTTTCTGGATAACTCAATCTGTACCTCCAGGCACCCCGTACACCTGGCTCACTATTCCCTTCCACAACTTATTCCTTTCTAACTTTTATCATCCTGTAACTTATCATTTACTTTTCATTCATTTTGTTTATTGTCTGTCTCCTTGATTAGAATGTGAACCTAATGAGAGCAGAGCCTTTGCTCTATTTTACTGTTTAGCTCATAATTAATATTCAATAAGGACTTGTTGCATGAATGAAAGACCTCGACAGGCAAATAGTTAGCTCTGAAGCAGCGTTACACACCGTGAGCAAGGTGAGAAGTAGTAGTGTTTTGTCCTTCTAGAGACACACTGCCACCACAGAACTGAACTCTGCTCCATAGAATAAGACTTTAACCAACTTTGAGAGACTCTTCAAGACTGTACAGGCTTTGAGAGGCTCTAAGAGTCAGGCAGTTTTAGAGGTTTGAGGATCTTTTGGACACCCCTCACCAAACAGGTCAGTGAAGTCATCCTTTGAATGTGACTAAGGTGTGATATCCTTAAGTGTGACATGGTCCACTTCTCTTTTAGTTGTGAGATAAAAGAATCAGAAACAGAGATTTTATGCTTAGAGTAGGCCCTGAAGACACCTGTGATATGTAACAGGTCTAGCAACCACTTCATGTGCCCTTGTGCAACTACCAGGTGACAGGTGAAACTTGGAATCCCAGACAAAAATAGCCTCAGCTTATTATATGGTACAGATCCATTTAAAAAAGTGCTGCTAAGTCATTAATCTCCAGGATATATAAGGAACTCAAAAAACTTAACACCAAAAAAACCCTCAAATAACCCATATCAATAAATGGGCAAAGGAACTGAACAAATACTTCACAAAAGATATATAGTCAGTCGACAAATATATGAAAAATGTTCACATCCCTAGCAATTAGAGAAATGCAAATTAAAACTACATGAGAGATTTACATATGAGATTCCATCTCACTCCAGTTAGAATGGCAATTTTCAAGAATACCAGTAATAATAAATGTTGGTGACGATGTGGGGGAAAATGGTTACTCATACATTGCTGGTGGGATTGCAAATTGGTGCAACCATTACAGAAAGCAGAGATTCCTCAGAACACATCACATGGAATGGCATCACCATTTAACATAGTTATCCCACTTCTCAGTATATCCTCAAAGGACTTAAAATTAGCATACTATAGTGATGTGGCCACATCAGTGTTTATAGCTAAATTCCCAATAGCTAAGCTATGGTACCAATCTAGATGCTCCTCAACAGATTATTGGATAAAGGAAATATGGTATATATAAACAGTGGAATATTAATCAGCCATAAAGAAGAATAAAATTATGACATTTGCTGGTAAATGGATGGAGCTTATCATACTAAGTGAAATAAGCCAGTCCCCAAAAAACCAAAGGCTGAATTTTCTCTCTGACATGCAATTGGTATTACACAATGAAGTGGGGGTTGGAAGAATAGAGGTTCATTAGGTTAGACAAAGGGGAATGAAGGGAAGGGAAGGGGGATGGAAATAGGATAGACAGTAAAGGAATTGGGCATAACTTTCCTACATTCATATATGAAATCACAACCAGTGAAACCCCACATCACGTACAATCACAAGAATGGGAAATTACACTCCATGTATGCATAATACACTCACTGTCATGTATATCTAAAAAGAACAAATAAAAAAATTAGAAAACAAAACAAGTAACCAAGTGGCTGCTTATTGAGGACCCACTTTAACTAATGAAACATTTTTTAAAATTTTTTAATTAACTTAAGGAGGAAAATAGATACCTCTTCACCCTGGGTGGTATCTTCTGTCCATGTGGCCAGCATGGAGGCAGGTGGATACATCTGGGCTACATCATCAGGGAAACCTGCCTTGGTGGGTGTTGGGGACAGCAAATCAAGTCAAGATGGCGCCTGGCAGTTTGCCAGGAGGAGTGGTTTGTGAAGCAACACCACTGAGCCATTTAGATGGTGGGGATTCCTTATTGGCTGATTGCTGTATCTAGATGATGCTAATTGAGTCAAGCTGTGGGTAATCAGTAAGGTATATATACCTCTGCTCTTTTGCAATAAGGCAGCTCCTGCTACCTTGGGTGCCCGCTACCTTGAGTTCCCGCTCAGTTTCTCTGCAATAAAGCAGTTCCCGCTTCAACCTTCAAGTTGCTTGTCACCTCCCAGTTATTTTGCCCAGCCGGACTGCGGCAGGTGGGAGAGCATTTCAACATCCCTGGTGTCCACCATCCCGCTGGCAGGTTGACAGCGGGTGGGTGGCTTTGTAGATCAGGGACTTGCTCAGGCCTTCCCTTCCTTACCTGCACTTGAAGAATCTGGTAGCTATGAGGTCACTTGCAAGCAGTGAGAGTTCCCAGTAGACTGCACCTTGGGAGGATGAATGACACAGGGAGGACGGTTCCCACTCACTGGGCGCCCACTGTATGCCAGCCCCCTGGGTAGTGGATGATCCCACTAACCCTGAATGATCCGGAGGTGCTGCTGCCGCCCTGGTGCACAGACTGCAGACTGAGGCGCAGAAGAGCTCAATGGCTTTGCCAAAGCCACGGGTCTCATCAGGGAAGGTACAGGGTTCATCCAGGGATTCTGACCCTGAATTAATTTGCTAGTGCTTCCATCAAAGAACACTGCAGACTTGGTGGTTTAAGCAATGGAAATGTGTTTTCTCACCAGTTCTGGGGGATGGAAGTCCAAGACAAAGGGCCTGGCAGGGTGGGTTGTCCATGAAGCCTCTTGCGGAAGGCCACAGTCTCACTGTCTCTTTAGGTGGTTGTACACCCTGGGGAACTGGGTGTGCGCAAATCTCTTGTGAGGAAACCAGTCAGATTAGATTAGCATCCACCGGGAGAGCATCATTTTACTTTAGTTACCCCTTAAAGTCTCTATTTTCAAATAGAGTCTATTTCCTGTTGTGCCTTCAGATGGCAGAAGGAGAGACAGAATCTTTCTCTTCTTATAACCTTCTCGCAGGCCTATCGAGTAAGAGTCCCATCCTTAGGACCTCTTTACCTTAACAGCATCCTAAAGGCACTGTCCCCAGATATGCTCACAATCGGGGCAGGGTTTCAATATATGAATTTTGGGAGAACACAGTTTAACTTGTAATAGACCCTCAAAGCTAAGTCCTAACAAGTTTATAAGCTGGAGGGCTGAGAGCCAGGGACTCCACGAGTCTCACTGATGTTCACTCTCCTTTGGTAAAAGGGCATTCAGACTTCCTCAGATGCATAGGCAGAAGCAAAAGGGCCTGTTCTTCCTTGGTTCCCTAAGGCCAGTGTGGTGGGGAAGGATAATTAGTGAGCTCTTCCTGGGGAAGCTAACTCTTGGGCAAGTTGCCCAAGCTCTCAGGCACTCTCCTTCCTCACTTGTGAAATAAGGCATAATGATAGTACCCAGCTAACTGGGGATATTGTGAGAATTAAATGAGATACTGTAATCGAGTGCCTGGAACATGGTAAGCCCTTAATAAACTTTAAATGCTATTAAAGAAGTGGTATTTTCTTTTCCATTAGATACTTCTTTTCAAAGAGGCTTTAGAATGTTATTACACATCTTAGTTTCCTATAAAAGCATTTTTCAAATCTTTTTCTCTTGTTACTCTAGAGCCTAGAGATCCTCTGCTCAGAATGAGTTCCAGAATCATTTATGTTTGGAAATATATCATTTCTCTCTCTTGGTAAATTAAATGTTCAATAAAAATCTTATTAAACTTGGTCTCATGTTTTAAGTGCTTTGATATGAAGTTTATTTTTCCCACAACAATGACTAATATCCTTTGGAATATACTTTGGTAATGGCATCTTATATAAGTTCTTGTTTATACCCTTATATAAAGTTTCTAGATCATATTGCATCTGTCTGTTGCTATCCACCATAGCAGTGTACACAGTGTCACCCAATCAGGTCATCGGCTTCTGTATTTTAATTCACCAAGACCCTGATGTGAGATGACCCCACCTTCAGGGAGAAATGACTGTCATGGAGAGAGCATTGGATCAAAATTTTCTGCACTTCACTGACCTTATTTCTAACTTCAGTGTGACAAATTAGGAAGCCCTGAATTATTTCTACTTTTCAATTCTATGAAATCCTAAAACAGTGGCATTAAGGTGGGTGAAGTGTCGTGATATTAGTAGGCAAAACAGAGGAAGAAGGTGTAACTTATGGAAGTCAGGGACCACTAACCAAATAAGAGCAAGGGAAGGCTATTTGTTCTGAGCACGCTCTGACCAGCCGCATCACTCGTGAGACTCAAGGCAAACAGAGGCGTGGGGAAACTTTCAGAGGGGGAGGAGGGGTGGGCATGGGGCTTCTGCTGTGCCCTAGCTGGAGGTGTTGGCCAGGGGAACCTGAAGGTGGCCTACGTTGAAGCAGGGCACCCTGTGTAATTGAGGTGCCTATTTGTTTTTCTCTAGCGGTTTCTAAGTTGGAAGTAGAAACAAAAATTAGGGAACCTGATAGTTACTAATCAAGTCCTGGCCATTGTGGGCAATTATTTGAATTCCTGGACCAACTGCTAGAGATACCTGAATACTGCTGACGCTGCTTCCTGTTAGGCTGAGTATGGAAGGCAGGCTGGGTGTCACTCCTGGATGTGTGAATGTCCATCATGGGTTCCTGGGCTGCTGCAGCTGGAGGGTCCAGGTGCTGTTTCACTGTGTGGTTTGGCCCTTGTCTGTTTGCATATCCAGTCTCTTAACTCTCATTAGCTCTTGGGTAAAACTCTCAGTTCAACTCAATCCAAACATCCCAGTTGAAAGGGATGAATCTGGATCACGGTGTGAGTTTCTGGTAAAAAACGACAACGCATGAAACTGGATCTTTCCAGAATTTGTTTCCTGTAGTTCACCTTGCTACAAAACATTTATTGAATCCAATTGTCAGCCTTTTCCAATAATGGGAAGACATCCTCTTGAACATCAGAAGGACAGACAAGGCAGAACTCTGCACTTTCAATGGCTCCTGTGGTGGCTAGTGGCAGGGTCACAGTTTAGCTCCCTGTGCTGGCTCTTCCCAGGGGTCAGTTAAGACGGGCTTGGGCTTCACATACACTTCTCAGAAATTTTGGAACTATTCTTAGGATCTCTATTTATTTTATTTCATCTTTTAATAAAAAGAGAAAGAAGTCCCTGTCCAGTGGTCCATGAGCTCTGGCCTGTTTCCTGCCAGGAACCTCTCTGTGACTAGCAGGGAGAGGCTGGGGTCCCTGGCATCTCCACACAGTAGCTGTGGAGGAAAAAACAAAAGAGCATGTCAGGTTGGACAAAGAGGAAGAAGGAGGAGTCCCAGAGCCTGTGTCACTGGTCCCCAGGAGACCCAGACCTGGTGTTTTGCTCTGGCTCTTAAGCCATGGTGCCTCCCAAGTGCCCTCTCTCTGGGTGTCCTGCTCTCTTTTCCAGGCCAGCCTGGCCTGGGAGCAGTCAAAGGCTCTCAGCTGACCCTAGAGCTGAGCCCTTGAAAGAAAGTCTATGCCCCATTTTCCTTACTGTGTCCATTCCCGTCCAATTCGATTCTCAACCCTTGGTTCAAGATCAGGCTGAACTGCCCCTTGGAGAAAGTATGGTGCAGTTATCAGACACGTGGGAGTGGTGCATAATAATAGCCCTTAAAAATACCAATGGCAAAACGTGAAGACGCTGAATATGAATACAGATAAATAGCAAGTCTTTACTACTTAAAGCAAGTGAATAATAATAATTAAAAAAAACCCCAGCAAATTATGCATTGAAACACAGTGTCAGAAAGCAGATGCCCCCAAGTTAACTGGTGACCTCGAGGGACGGGATTCTGGGTTATGTATTCTTTCTTTATGGCTTACTGCACTTTCCAATTTTCCTGTTACAAAAGCATATATGGTTGTAAAATCCAATTAAAAATATTTTGTCCCAACACTGCTTTGGCACATTTTGTTCAGAAGAAACATGTATGCCTTTGTGTCCCTGTGTCATCTTAGGAATAGATGGAAGGAAAATCACTACAGATGGGATTTGAACCGGACCATCCCAGTTACTGGAAATAGGTAGAAGACTGAGGGCAATTGACATGTGAGGGTCTTGAATTGTTCTGCTAACTGCTTCCCTTCTCTCTTTACTTTGCAGGCCAAGACTTTTTTCCTTGCTTTAAATGTTTTGGTTTTGAAGCTTTTAAGAATTATCGTTGTTCTAACTTTTAAAATACTTAATTTTCAAAACATGAAATTTGAAGTAGAAATAAAAACCCTGAATGTATTTGAAAACCGCTGATACCTTCTTTTTCACATAGGACAAATCCATTGCATCTCATATTATTTTTATTGTGTCTATAAATCGACTGGAACAATAAAAACCCAGAAGCCTGAACATCAGGAAGAAAAGGAGACTTGGGCACAAGTAGGTGGTGACTCTTTGAAATGCATATTTGGTCCAAGCCACAAAAGTGCGGAACGTGGCATCTTTTCCTGCTTTGTAATGAAGGGGAAAACAGTGTCCTCTTTAATGGGCAGTCAGTGACTCGATAATGCTGCTGCCTAGGTCTTCTTGGGGCAGAGATGATTCTTGTTCTGGTTGCTATTTGTTCCTCCTTCCTGCTGGGCCATGCTCAAAAATGGGAGACATCAGGACATACTTTTTTGCATTTGCCATCTGACTTATTTATTTATTTATTTTTGCATCTGCATCTACCAGGGGGTCTCCCATAGCAACCTTGGCTTCTCTCTGGCAGCCATGAGAACCTGCTCAGGACTCATTCCATCCCTTGCCTGACTTTCTCAGGATCAGACCTGTCACCATTATGTTCTGAGCAGTCAACATGGAGCCTGGGCTTCAAAACACTCCTGAAAAGAATAAGTAAAATCAAGTGAAATAATAATGGAGGGTGCTTGCTATGTTTCAAGTGCTGCTTTAAGGACCTTACCTATATGAATTCCTATTATCCTCATAAATCACTTGAAACACTTCTATTATCACTGCTGATGTGCGAATGAGGTGGAGGTGCAGTGGGGCTTGCAGACTTGGCCTTCAGATCAGTAGAGGTTCAAGGCTGTGCCTCTCCTAGGGCCTCTCCCTAGGCTCCTCGGAGTAGGATGGTGGGGACCACCCTGACCTCATGGAGGGCAGAAGGAGAATGCTTAGCCAAGGCCATGTGACTACACAGTGACTTTCTCTCTGCAATGATACCCAGACTACCTCTCAATCCTCAGGCCATTGGTGTATCAGGGGGCCTCTTATCCACCCAGACCCTTGGCCACCAAGCCAGGCTGACCCACCTGCACACCTGTCATTGAGCTCAGAGAAGCAGCGGCTGGCCTTCTGGAGCACTGTGGGCATTTGTCTTAAACCCTATTGCTTCTTTTCCCCTCCGGTCTCTTTCCCTGTATTTTTCCTGTCCCCTGAGTCTCTGGACTTTAATTCTAGCTCTAGGTCCTCCCCTTTCTGTTTTTGCAGTGGCCCTTGACTTCCCTGTGTTCAGCCAGCGCCCAGCCTGGACTCTGCTCCACCAGCAGCTTCTGGAAGATCTCCTGCCTCGTCATCCAGCCCCAGCACCCAGTGCTGGTGTGGCCTCTAAGGCAGGGGCAGGGTTTCCCCTGGGGTCTATCACATGGCTCTGCAGATAAATTGTGTGACAGGCTGTATGTCTCTTGTTCCAGAGGGGCAGTGGGACAGGGTGGCTGTAAAGCTTTCATGATCAGATTTCAGATTGAGGCTTACTGTGGCTTATCTCCCCAGCCTTGCCTGTCAGCTCTCTCTGTGGTCACCCAGCTCCCACGTGCCCTTGTCTCAGGGCCATTGCACCCCCACACTCACTGCCCAGGGAACTTTCTCATCCCCATCTGACTCCTGCTCAGTCTTTGGGCCTCAGTGTGGATGTCACTTCCCTGGGGAAGCTGACATTGCTAACCCCCACCCCCAGCCTGATCACCTAGGCACCTCTGTCGTCACCGTCATGGCCAATGTTCACAGAGTGCTCGACCTGCATGCGTGCACCTCAGAGCTTTATGAGAACACGCTCCATTGATCGCGCACAACAGTCCTGGGCACACGCTATTTTTATCTCCGTTTTGCAGAGGAGGACCTCTGGCACAGGAGAGTTGCGTGTCCTGGCTGTGCTGCACGTTTCTTAGTGGTATAGCCAGGTTCTGAACCCAGGCTGGCTGGCTCCGGAGCCACATGGTCCAGCTGCTCTCGACTGGGTATGGCATTTGTCACACTGCAGTGCAGTCTGGATACTTCTGTTTTATGCATAGCTGTATTCTAGCATTAAGCTCAAATCCTAGCAAGAATTAAGCTCAATTAATGCCTTTGGTGGAATGAATGCCTAAATTCTAGTTATTGAGGTCTCACAGATTTGAATAATGCCTTCCTGACTCTTGATCTTGTGAGATCAAGTTTGAATAAAAACAAGGATGGCAATCGACTGGTGTCAGGGCTGGGAGCTCCGGTGTGACTTCTCTGTGAGTCGTGCTGAGCCGATGCGGAGGACTCATTCCAGCCCCCACACCGAGTACAGCTGGAGATTGAGGCCAGGGCATTTAGGTGACTTGTCCAAGGTCACACATGGAGCATGTGACAAACAGGATGCCAGGTTGGCAGGTTTCCAGGGCTGTGTCCTTTCTCTGCACCTGGTCAAACAGAAACCATGGTCACATGAGGACTCGCAGTCAAAACACAAGTTAACACGGGTTTGATCACAACTCCAAACAGCGTGAGGGGACTCGTGGCTTCAGTGCTCCCTGGGTCTGTGTGACCCACAGAAAGCACAGGGATCTGAGAGGGAGGCCAGAGGCAGCTGAGTGTGGAAAGCCTTGGGGTCTTATGCCAACAGAGGGGACTTTCTTGCGGTGTGACTCCCCATAGCTTGCCTGTGGCTTGCTTCTCTGGTCCCCAGAACATGCGCCTGATCTGGAGGCGCCTTCCAGCTCTGAGGTTGAAACATTCTTTCTCTGGGTGGCCTGTGCCCTGAGCTGTGTTGGTTCTTGCCACTCTGCCTTCCCCCAAGACACACTCTGCTGTCTCTTCCCACCCCCATCCCTCACCAGAATCATCTCAGGTGGAGGGGAGCCCGACCCTCAGCTCGTAGGTGCAGAGGAAGGGCAGTATCTTGGGGACGAATCCAGAGGCTTCTCTTGACTTCTCCGGAGCCTGGAAAGAGTTACTTCACGTCCCTAAGTGTTCAGCTTGAAGAGTAGAGTGACTGATGCCTACAGGGATAAAAGTTACTGTGACAATAAAGTAGAACTAAGTGTGTGAGGTCCTTGGCAGGACCTTGAGGTTGACTGGACGTCAGCAACATTTTCTCTGTAAAAGTCCAGACAGTCAATATTTTCTGCTTTTGGGAATATGTTCTCTCAGCTTCGCGGCTGCAGGGAAAACTCCATCGCAGACAACACGTAAACAAACAGATGTTACTGCTGAGCCAATAAAACTTTATTTATAGAAGCGAGCGGCAGGCTAGAGTTCATCCCTCACCCCTCGCTGTGCTTCGCAGGCCTCTGTAGCAGATTAATACGCATGTTGCTTTTTCTGTTTCTACTTAGACTGACGTTAGGCTGTCTGTCCTGTGTTTGTCTTTCTGTCCCGTCCCTCCCTGTCTCATTCTTCCTTCTGCGAATGGATGTGTGTATTGATTTCTCTTCGTCCAGGGGTCTAAGTTCAAGTGAGCTGCCATAGGTGAGGAGCCCTGCCTCCCCGTTCTAGGCCCGGGAGCCACATCCGAGGGACCCATGTTCTGTGTCAAGGGGCCTTGTGTCAGGGGAGATGACAGCCTTCCTCAGGACCCAGAGAGGTGCAGGCAGGGAGGGGCTTTGTCTTCTGAAGAGACACTGTGTTTTGATGCTAGTGAACATCTGCAGATGGCACATGGTTGCTGGCCAGCACCGGGCCTGGTGTGTGGCCCCACTGCCGAGGGTTCCTCCTCCTGCAGGTCAGGCTGTTGCCTCTGCTGACAGCAGGGCCATTGTTCCTGCCCTTGTGTGGCAGCAGGGTGTTGGGGACTGTGGGCAGGGTTGGAAGCAGCCACTTATATCACCAGCTCAATTAAAAAACAGAAAGATAAAGGAGAGAGGACCAGGGTGCCCGCCACAGGCCTGTGCCAGTTTAGATGCCGAAGTGACCTGCTGAGCTGAGGCTTTTGGATCAAGGGTGACATTTTCTGTGAGTTGCTCTGGGTTTGGAATGGGACGCATTCTTTGAGATGCTGGTAACTGGAACATGTGGAGGTGTAGTAACACCTCTGCTAATCTCAGTGTCCTGGCCAGAGGCCAGGAGGAAAAATACTCTTGATGTCCACTGAGACTCCAACTGGTCTCTGCTGTCCCCAGCCTCCAGAACCATGAGCTAAATAAACCTCTGTTCTATATAAAGTTCCCAGTTTGTACTATTTAGTTATAGCAACAGAAAATGGATGCCGTCAGTGGGTTTACAAATTTTGGTATTATTTTCTCACTTGTGAAATAAGGAAATGACATCCAATTCCTGGGGTCGTTAAGAGGATGAGATGGGATCATGGATGTAAAGCGTCCATTGTCAGGCCTATCACATAGTAGGTCCTCAGTGAGGGCTGGTGACTCTGTAGGTCCCTTCACTGTAGACTTATTACACAGACTGGGCAGAGCTAATTGTCAAGAGTCCTGCACTGCAGACCTGGCTCTTCCACCTTTGCTGTGTGACTTGGGCTGGTTACTGCCCCTCTCTGGCTATCCTTACTCTTAAGATTCACTCTTTCTGCTCTAGTGTCTCAGGGGAGAGGTCATCACAGAGCCTGTCTTGCAGAGATTTGCCTTTAGCACCAGCCCAGCTGTAGATGGTAGAGGTCACAGGTAAGGAGTTCCAGGAGCATACACATGAAGCTTGGAAAGCTAGCATCCCCCCACCATACAACCCACTAAATTTTACTCTGAAAGTAAAAAAAGTATTCTTCCACACTTGGCGGCCCCCAGACTCAGCACCATGAGCTTCAGCATCACCACCACCACAGGAGCAGTAACGCCTATTACACACGTTACACACCTGATTCACTGGACCTTCACAGGTTCGACAATGGCACAGGTGCAACATCATCCCTGAATCGCGTATTTGGCAGCAGGGCATGGAGACCTCACCTGGCCAACGACACACAGCTAAGTAGAAACGGGCTTTGATCACGATGGGTGTGGGCACTTAGCTGGCAAATGGTGTAAACAGATGAAGCCACAGACTGTAGGACACTGGGTGGAAGAGTTGGGTGAGTAGTGGTGGGTACACTGCATTCATTGGGGTCCATCCCAGGCCTGCTGGAGCCCAACACACATTATATAACCTCTCTAGGCCACAGCTGCCCCAGCTGGTTTGGGGCCTGAAAGGGTCCAGCGGGAGAGCGGCCTCCAGGAAGACCTGGAAGAGGGCAGGCCTTCCACTTCCTCCTGAGCCTGCGAAGCCATCAGCAGTGGGGTGGTGCCTGAAGAGGCAGGCACGCCGTGCTCCAGAAGAGCAGAGGCAGAGAGCCAGAGGCCCAGGAGGAGCCTCCACAGAGCTTGGCTCTGTGATATAAGAAAAAACTACACTTTTTAAGTGACTTGAACCTTTTTTGGGTGCTTTGTCCACTCAAACCCTTTGGAAAGGTCCTAGGTTAACCTCTTCAGGACTCTCTGGAGAAGAAAAACAAGGAGGGATTGCACATGATGTCCAGGAAATGCCCCTGCTGTAGCCCCTAGGACAGCTCACCAAACCCTTGACATTGTGCTCAGCACAGTGCTGCCACCTCACACAGGAGCAGAGCAGGAGCCCACCATGAGTCCACGTCCCCCAGCAAGCAGGGGCTGTGGCAGGGCTGGCTTTGAACCTGCCTCTTTCTGACTCCAGCCTCATCCTGACCCGCTCTGCTTTCTTTCCTTCGTGTCACAGGGGAGGTGCTGTGTGACTGCCACTGTCACCTCTGCTCCTTCCTGCTCCCTGACGGCACCCATAAGAAGTTCTGCTGTTCCCAGACTTTCCGAGGTCTTGATCGTCT